>NC_068364.1:30592858-30877858 GCF_020536995.1 Dreissena polymorpha
CCACATAACTCGCAAATAACTTGTAATAAAAATAACAACTTCATTTTTATATTACCTTGGCATTTATTACAATAAGAAACCTAATTTATTTACATGTATTTATAACAGCAAATAAGAGAAGACATGTTTAATGCATGGACCTGTTAAGACGATCTCAATTTATAAAATTACTACCTAACGCTCACACTAAAAACAACAGTTTTCTTTGTGCACATTGACTATGATGTTAAGAGAAATAAGAGAAATACTGTGGAATTCAATGGGTGATTGCTTAGCTTTTATAGTTGTTTTTCATGCATCTCATAGATATAAAACAAATTATTGGGTTTTTGTGTTAATGCTACTAATAAAACTAAAAAAAAATGTATTTTACATTTATTTTATAAAACAAAACTTAAAAAGCATGGTAAAATGTTGACCAGTATCGAGGCGAAAAACAAAAAAAATGTTAAACTTTATCAAATAGCCTCGGAATGTTCATGTATATTGGATAATACAGAAAAACAACTCTGTTTGGAGCCAGGCAGGACTTTCAAAACTAAAACATGCTTCATTTCAGGAAATGTTGTGTACACCTCACAACAAATGCGCAGTAGACGCGTTTACATGTAAGGTTTTGATGAATACGGCTACGTCTTCTAGGAAAACGTGTATAAAGCCCTAACAAAGGACTATTATCTTACGGAAACAATTATTGCTTAATTGAGTTGTCCGCAAAAACATTTCGAGAGCTTTTTCTTGTACATTATTTTAGTAAACAATTATCTAGAGAAACATGACACATTTTAGGAAAGAGAAATGTACTATGTCGGTACATTTTTAAACGGATTATTCGCGGAAATACTATTTATCGTCAAATGAAACCCCCGCTGGTGGAAATTCCGGGCAATTGTGAAATGTTTGTTAATGTTGGGTTTCTTTGTGACTTCATACCAGTCAAAATTCCACAATACTTTTCTTCTACAATAAATTTAAAATACAAATACATTGCTTCGTGTTTCTTAGAAGCATGAACAACACATTCAATAATTTTCTTTCTTTTGAATACGAAAAAACAACACATATTTACTCAGCAAAGCACCAACTATCATTTAAGCATTGTATTCCATGTAAAATTCTCCTGTCTGTTTTAAGAACATCCCAGTGAATTGGCAAATATTTGTACATATTATACAGATGTTATGATACCGTTCCTTGAAAAGTATGAAAATGAGTATGATTTAAACTTTACAAAGGCTGAGGTTTGATGTGATATTCTCTACTGTACAGTCACGGTAATGTGTCCACACGTCAACCCACTTTATTATACAAGTCGAAACATCCGTGCAATCATCGCAAAGTAAATAGGATACGTCCGGTGACAGGGAAGTCCCATGGCACATGAATGTTGCAGTTTTCAAAGATGTCTAACTTAAAGGTGCCTTTTCACAGATTTCAGAATCGCAAATTTTCCTTGAAGTTATAATATTTGTGAGGAGACAGTAATACTGAACATTAACCATGCTCTAAAATATCCAATATGTGCATCTTTTGACGATTTAAAAACCTGAAAATTATAAAGCGTTCCAACGCGAAACGAATGAATAATTTGGAGAATTCTGTTGTTGTCGTTGTATTTTTTGATACTACGAGGAATGCATATATAAAGTAAAAAATACACCGGACATGGAATGAGAGCGGATGGTCTCGTGGATAGAGCGATAGACTTTTGCTCCATGGCTCCAGGGGTCAATGGTTCGAGCCCCGTTGAGGTTTACTTTTTAAATTCTTTAATTGTATTCTTGTTGTTTTACTGGAGATTTTAAAATCCGATGTTAACATTTATCAATATAAAGCATTTAATGACAAACTTCAATACATGAAGAAAACTGTGAAAAGGCCCCTTTAAGCACGACATTTGTATTGCTAAATTACAGAAATTATGTCTTGGTAAAGTTTGCTAGATCGCGCATTTAAGCACGTGCATTGTACAAAACAATTAAGTGAAATTTCTGGTATTGCTTTCATAACATAATGATCAGCCCGTGGCTAGTTTCACAACGTACTAGACGTATTTTTTATTCTTTGTCGAAAGAAAACACGCCGCGGACCATGTTACGATTCGGATTAAGTGAAACTCCACTTAAACTATTTTCTGCTAATTAACATCAGAGTTCTTCTCCGAAATGACCAGTGTCTGTCAAATCTTCCAGTCAAGTGTCAATACTTAATACACCGAGTTTACCAAGTGGGTTGGTTTTATCTCTTTTACATGTATCTTACAAATGGTCAATGCGACATGTCAGCCTGAAGAAAGCAACAATCTGGATAATGACAAAACAAAATTCTGTCAGTCAAACTCCGATGGCTAATTGCAAAGATATTGATCTGAACACCAGTTTTCCCCGAACGTGACCGAACCGACATGTTCGGTAACATGTTGTTATTTTACATGACCGATTGTTCGGTAAAGCATAACAGAAAGTCTCGGTTTGTATGCGCCCCTGGTTTTTTTCTACAATGATTAAATTGCGAAGGCGTCTTAACACACTAGTCTGGGTTACTTTCCCTATCACAATGTTGAACCCAGCAGCGTACTGACTATCGACCATACGTACGGGACTATACAGACCAACAGTTCTGACCATACCGACTACATGGACAGACAATACGAGCAATAATTTAAAACATTAACCACAGAGAGTCCCATGCTGGTTATATATTTTAATTAAAACTCAGTTAAAGATTTACTCCGTGTTATAAATTGCAAGGGGGGGGGGCTGGTGGAAGTTTTTAAAAAGCAAGATACAGATATGTAGCCATGCATTTAAAGATTTGCAATGAGATTCCATAAGTAACAGTGGAAGAAAGACAGCTCATTTCAAGACAGACTTCCGAATAGGGCTTGCTAGTACTTTTCTTGGTGGGGGGGGGGGGGGCAGCTTCACACAGAATTCTCAACACAACAAATATATTTCCTCCCTCTTAACTTTATATGCAAAGACACGAAAAAAAAGACCAATACTGCCTTTAAATCACTATATGAAAAAGCACGCAAAATAAGAATGAAAACTGGTTGCTTTTAAAGCAAACATTTGTAAATGATGAGGAGGTCTTTTGCTACAACAATCCTATGTTTAAGTCGAAACTATGACCGTAAGCATATGTCTGAAAACAATACCAAAAACAAGTAAGTTGTACAGTTATAAGTAGCATCAAACTCAGCTGGACTGCATCAATGCTAAGGAACACGGATAAACCTGTTAAGTACCAACCTCTGCTGCAAGCAAAGCAGGAACACGCTTCTAACACGAGTATAGCACCGTGAGTATTGACAATTAAAACGATTAAAACCATTATAGGATAGAATTTGATGTGGTTCGTCTACACATCAATAAAATATAATAAACTTTCAAGTTAGCGAAGTATATACAGAAAGTTGTCAAACCAACCTAGGTGTAAGAAAGATCGTAAATTAATTTAATCCACATAACAACAAATGTCACTTCTTCTTACAGCCTCTGACGACTAAAATATGACATGGAAGTTATTAACGAGGATGGGTCCTACTGGATCATGATTTTATGACACTATTTATGATGGAGAGCTTTTTAATTTAAATAATTTATCTTAATTGAACATTTCAAGGTGACGTGTTTTCTTCGGTATTCATCTTGCGATAGAAAATGACCGGTATACCGTGTGACACACATCGGCTGATGTCTTGAAATTGTGAAATTCGTACAAGTCAGCGTACGCAACGAGATCATTAGTCAGTTCTTCGACACATATTTAAAGAGTCTATAGATACGGCACAGCGAAAATGTATATAAACCGAAGTCGAATATCTCTGTCATCTTCTTTAGATTAGTTGCTTAAAGGATTTTGACATCGGTGCTTTTTGCAGACTCGAGTTTAATCTGAAGTATAAAGGTGAGAACATCGTTTTTGTTTTATTTTAAAGTGAACATCATTGCTGTTTACATGTGAATATGTAAATCATCCACACGTGAAAGTAGGCATGTCAATTAATGTTCGTTGGTGACCTAGCTCAAGCGTGTATCAGATATCATTATGACTGGGTAAACACTCATTTGTTTCCACTTGCAACAGTACAAAATAGGGTTGGCATGTCGGCTTAATATGTTTCGTATCTATTTTTGGATTTTAAAGCGGCCTTTTCACATAATTTGGCATGTATTGAAGTTTGTCATTAAATGCTGTATAATGATACATTTAAATATTGGACCTAACAATCTCCAGACAAAAAAGAATACACTTAAAAAATGAAAACAGTAACCCTCAACTGGGCTCGAACCACTGACCCCTGGAGTCCTGGAGTATAAAAAATCCGCTTAGACCACTCGGCCATCCGTGCTCATGCTATGAGAGGATGCATTTTTAACTATATATAAGCAATCCCGTAGTTTCACAAAATATAACTACATCAACAGAACTTTACAAATTATGCAATCGTTTCGCGTTGCAACGCTTTATAATTTTCAGGTTTTTAAATCGTCAAAACATGCATATAATGGATATTTTAGAGCATGGCAAATGTTTAGTATTACTGTTTCCTCACAAATATCATAACTAAAACGAAAATTTGCGAATCTGAAACAACTTTTTTTTCATTTTATCAATTAAACAAAACGGGAAAAGGCCCCTTAAATTATTAAATAAAATCTCCCAAGTGTGTTTTTCAACATTGTTTAGTGAATTTTATTTGATTTAAATTAATTTAGCCGATATAATCAAATGGTTACAAACTTAATATCTATTTCGGTGACCTAAGCAAATTTCATCCTGGAATAGCAAATGTATAAATGGGCACAATTTATTGTATTTTGGGTAAGTTGGGAAAGTCATTGTGTTACCCCATTTATGAGTACCATTGCACAATCATTCGTAATAATCTTCATCTGAAATTAAATCCAGCGTTTTAAAGAAGTGTGTCTGGTAAATAATAAATTTCAGTTCTCATACAAGACTTGTTGTTTGGACAAATTGATTGGATTTCAACTGTTGTTTTAATGAATGGATGTGTTCACTTACATTGGTTATAGCGTTCACTATTCCTTGTAGAAATCGTATGTTTGTAAACCTGTTTTTAACCCATTCATGCCTAGCGTCCTGAAAAAAGGACATTGCAAACAGCGTAGACCCAGATGAGACGCCGCATGATGCGGCGTCTCATCTGGGTCTGCGCTGTTTGCTTAAAGAAATTTCTGTAAGAAATATTCTAAATATAGAAATAAAAATACCAGACACCCTACTTTTGGAAATAAATTGATCCAATTTAGAAGGATGGGAGAGTCCACTGGGCATAAATGGGTTAAATCAATAGCGAAATGTCATTCCATAAAATGTTCACTAGCATATCTGTCTGTTACTGTATTGAACAGTAGTCAAATAAGTTGGACGTATAACGTGAATGTTTGCTCCTTTTTTAAAGAGGGGGGGGGGGGGGGGCTAAATTGGCTTGAATTGTTTACAAGTGCCTTAAATTGTCAATTGACCAAAAATATTTTTCTGCGTATGCCACAGTATGTCACTATTCATCGACAACAGTTTCTCTCACAACCATTAATGGGAAGTTAGTGCTTAAACGTGTAACCTCAGCGACGCGTTTTGCTTGTAGGTGTCATGTATAAAGCGGCGGACAGTCTCTTGCTGATAAGCCTGGCGATCGGTTGCCATGGTGAATATGGGCCTGAAGACCTGATTCGCTTTAAGAGCGCCGGCCTGGGTAATATCAGAAGTGAAACCATTAATGGCCCCACCATACTCGAGGCGGGTTCGATACCCACGTGGCTCCAGGGTACGTCTTCTCTTGCAAAGGATCGTATTATTATTTTATTAAATGATCCTCGTTCTGAAAAATGGGGCTTAAGGCATGTCCGTTAAGTGTCATTCCAGATTAGCATGTGTAGTCAACACATGTTAATATTGAATACACTTTACGGCGTTCGGTTAAGGACGTCGTAGGGACGCCGTAGAGACGCAGTAGTCGTAGTTTCACGAAACTTTTTGTTTTAAGCAAGTTCTCTTCTAAACAACAATCCAGTATATGCGGAACGTATATTCAGTGATGAGCCTGTGCCGACTACACAGGCTATTCTGAGACGAAACTTGATGCCCATGCATTTAGCCCGGTTTTCCGAGAGCGATGCTTAAATATATATTAGTGCGTGATAAAATGAGTCGTGTTCTGAGAAAACTGGGCATAATGCATGTGCGTAAAGTGTCGTCCCAGATTAGACTGTGCAGTCAGCACAGGCTAATCAGGGACAACTCTTTCCGCTTTTATGACATTTTTCGTTTTAATGAAGTCTCTTCTTAGCAAAAATCCACAGGCGGAAAGTGTCGTCCCTGATCAGCCTGTGCGGACTGCGCAGGTTAATCTGGGACGACACTTTACGCACATGCAGTATGCCCAGTTTTCTCAGAACGCGACTCATATGATTGTTTCAGTTCTGATTTAAGTAAAGTGCATGTACTTCACTTAAAAGTGGACATATCGTCATTGGAAGTATCGCGCCGTAAAAGCATCTAATTACGCAATGATTTTGCTAGGCACCCACAAAATCATTGACCGTCCATGGAACACAGCGCAAATTTAATTCAAAACATGACGACTTCAAATAACTCATTATCTCTGTGTGTGAAAAAGTTTTGGAGACAAATCAGTGTTCATTCCTTTATATTACTATGCTATCTGCAAGTTGTTTTAGTCATTTTGTAGTTGAGTTTAGCATATTTCTTCAATTGGATTCAAACATTAGGATTCACGCAACAACTTGGAGATAAAAACATCCATTCCACAAACTTTAGTCGCAAATTAGAGTTGCCACAATAGTTTTGATACGGAAGGATCAACGTTCATGAATAACAATCTTTTAAGTAGAAAATGATTATCAGATCAAATATTACTTCATGTAGTATTGAATACAATGAAATTCGCTTACACTATTGTATACAAATCATTCGGGTCAATGTTATTTGTAAGGAAACGTTATTCAGAAAACATTAATTGCATGTCAGCTTTTCAGTAGCATTAATAAACGTGACATCATTTAGTTTGTAGTCCTCAATGAAATTGACGCCATTTGCAAAATATTTATGAATAAAAATGACGTCATATGTTTGAACAATTCAATGACGTCACAAAATAGTGAACAATGTACTAAGAAGGGCGTAGTAAAAATATAGTTCATGTCCAAAAGCTTGAACCAAATCATTTAGAATCATGTTAGAATCGAAATACTAAGTAATATTTTTATATGATGGTTTGTTGTCGAATAACCCACAGTAAGGAGTATAGATGCGTGTAGTCAAATCACTCGTGCTTCTTTATTGTATCGTACGAATATTACATCACCGGTTATTTCTTGCAGATTTAATATTAAATGTTCAGCTTAACACTAGCTTCTGTATTCCTTTATTGACGAAATCGTTATTACATTGAACATTAAACATTTTAAATGAAACAAAATAGATAAAATTAAGTATTGTTCCACACGCCAGCTTGGCGCATACGAGGCTGGTGACTCCGTACACATGGACATGCTGACGTATGATGACGCCGGGGGCTTACGAGACCATGCCAGTGGTGGACAACATGCTGGGTCCGGTAAGGGACGTCATTGGAAAATACTTAAGTGTTATGAAGTCACTTTGCTGATTTTTAGCTATTGGCGTATTGTTTATGTTATCATTTTTGTTAAGCGTCGTCGCTATGCAGAAATTTTGTTTTCTAACATTTCTAATGGTATGTTGGTGTAATAAAACTGTTGTTCAATTTAAATTGTGATATAATAACTCTTCAACCCTTTGAAACTTTTCAGATGCGTTGTTTAAGAGTGCTGATATTTTAACTTCATTTAGTTATGTACCGTATTCCAGTTACGTTGACGTTTAAGTAATTAATTAATTGCCACAGGATTGCTATTGATTTGCAAGGACGAAATTTTACTTAATCGCATTCTATTTTGGTTGAAGTCATAGTCCCATGTTGTTGAGCGCTATAGTACCGTAGTTCATATGCGGGGGGGGGGGGGGGGGGGGGGGGCTAATTACTTGTTTTTAAATATCGTTCCATTATAATTATGTCATATAATTTAAAACAATTCATTCCATTTTTGTCGGCATCATAGTTCCACTGTGCAATTGTGAACCATGGTTCATATGCGGGTAGGTTTAGTTCAAATCTATTTATTTTAGCTTGATTGCATAGAAAACCTAAGGCTTATTTGAAACGCTCTCGAGTCCGCTTCCTGAGACTAGAACCACTACTTGGTGTCTATGGGGGAGTTCTAAAGAACGGCCCCTCAGTGGGGATCGAACCCGTGACCGCATGGTCGCTATGCGGATACCATATCCATTACGCCGCGCCGCACGGAGCTTTATTGCCTCTTTTCAAATAGCCTGGTGTATTCAATTCAGGGCTTCCGCTGTCGTTCGCCAAATTCGCCGTTGGCGAAAATTTCGCAAATTCGGCGAATAAAATTCTCGGTTGGCGAAAATGCTCGACGAAACGTTTTTAAAATTCGGCGAATAAAATTTTCGGTTGGCGAAAATGCTCGGCGAAACGTTTTTTGCCTGTCAAGTACCATCCCAGACAGTAAACTCTTTAAACCGTTGACTGTGCGTCAATACATCATCGTGTTATTAACCAGAAAATTTGATACGCAGTCTGCAGCAACACCGGTCAGAACCGGTCATCGAAACAAAGGAAACTTGCTGGTGCATTGTGTACTGGCAGTGACGTCACCATCTATGTATAGAACGCTTGCTGGTGTGAAAACAAAAGGTGTTATCGAACATTATGTCAATACCACGGGCCTGGCAAAAGCATTAAACAAAAAACTATTTCTTCACAAAAACACATGAAATCTTGTTTCAACAGGAATTTGAGAGCATTTCTGTTTAATAGTTTCATTATTTTAATATTTTGGGAAAGGTAAAGTTTGATTAAGAAACCAACAATTTCGGAAATAAAAAGGATACCATTCACTCGTTGTAATATATTTCGGATATGTTAAAATTTCGGACATTTTAAGATGCGGACATTTATGTGTTTGTTTCGTGTTGATAGTTTGTAAAACTATATTTTATCATATTTCAGGCAACTAGAATGGATGGTGGCAATTATCTGGGCCTTTCTGTCAAGAAATATGCGTGAAAAACATTCATTTATTTGAGCCTAGAAATCATCCACCATTTACAGAAAATGATTTAACAACAGCAGCTGTCAAAGCTGATGTATATCATATCCAAAATGACCAAATATAACTGTTTAACAATATGAAGTGAGAGGCTTTGAAAATAAAGCATCTTTTGTCTTGATCAACTGTTATGTTTTGCAAAGATTGAAATATGTGCTCATGAATGAATATCTTTAATGTAATGAAAATGTGCTTATTTTGTAAACAATGTGAACTGAACATGTGCTTATGATGTATGTATAAACTGATATTCTGTTATGTAGAATAAAAGTATGATTATTACATTGATGTATGTATATCTAGATGTATACATATCTATAAATGTTTTTGTTATAAACTTATATTCTGTTATGTACAATATTTTAAAAGGATGATTATAGTAAAAAATATATTTAAGCTTCATATTGTACTTATTTGTGTTCAAATACCCATAGACTTTCACGAGGCGGTCCCAAATGCTTGGCTAAAACTTTGGCTACAGTTTTCTAAAATTTGGCTACAAAAAAATCCAATTGGCTAAAATGTTGGCTAAAGAAATTTTTGAGCCAGGGGAAGCATAATGCTGTATAATTTGAAGAAAAGCATTCAATTTGAAATACTCTTTTATAAATAATCTTTATTGTGGAAGATAATGTAAGAACATTTTAAAATCAAGTGTTAAATTGTTTCGTTTGAGGATCCATATACAACAAATGTGTCCCGAATCTCGCTTAACATGACGAGCAAATCTGTTTCGGTAGTAGACCTGCGACGCGGAAAATCTCCGGCAACGTTCGAAATGTCCAATATCAACTATGCCTATAATGGCAAGAAATACACTTATGCGTACATGGTTCGCAACTTCGACTTGCACGAACAGAACGCAATTACGAAGGTATGCTACACATATATATTATTTATAGGTATTGTCTTCAATTATACTCGTAAGCTATTTCCCCTTTCTTCAAACCTTGTTTTGTTGATTTCCGCCTGTCCGTCGGTACATAAGTCGGATCATCTGCCTTCAATTGTGCTGTTCAAGATCACATGAAGTTATGAACACAACATTCCCATTTTGAGCTTTACGAAAAACTTTGTCCCAATGAAATCTCGGCTACGTTCGAAACTGGGTAATGTGGGATAGCAAATCCAGGTTTCTTGGTGAAATTGAAGAGACGGCGTGCAAACACTCTTGAGGCGACATTTATTGCTAAGCATCGCGAAACTTGGTCAGAGCTTTCATCTCAATTAAAAATGTGCAGAATTAATAGTAAGTCATGTTAAATGACATTCATTTTCTAGATGAACGTTGACACTGGGGCGGAGTTGGAATACCTGCTGCCCGAGGGTTCGTCCGTTCAGGAGCCCCAGTTCATCCCCTACCCCGGTGAGATTTTCGAGGACGACGGTGTGATCCTTTCACAGGGATTCGACGGCATTCAGCGGAAAGGTTTTGACGAGTGCTCATTTGAAGAATCTTGTTTTTGGAAAACTTGGCTTAATGCATGTTCGTTAAATGTCGTCCCAGATCAGCATGTGCATTCCGCACAGGCTAATCAGGAGCGACAATTTTTATGGTATTTTTCGTTAACAGGAAGCTTCTTCTTCGAGAAAATCCATTGTAGGCGGAAATTGTCGTCCCTGATTAACATGTGCGGAATTTATATCTGGAACGACACTGTACGCCCACGCATTAAGCCCAGCTTTTTTACGAGGTCCCATTGTTCTCTTCTGCTGCCGAATTGTACTTAGACCGCTTTGCTTCACACCAAGTGAATTCCGAATATGCATTTCTATTCGAAAAGTGATTATGTGTAACACTTTGTAAAATATGAATACATAATGCGATGACTTAACAATGCCGGGACGGTAAGTGTCTGGTGGTTAGTTTTGGGGTATGCGTAAACTCAATTATTGAGGGGATCCAAATGCTTAGAATACGGAGATGACATATTTATGCTATATTTATGCCATATCCCGGGAAGTGTGTCCGGCTGTCGTACATAAAATCCATCTTACACACGGAGCGCCCTATAATCATTTACTCGAACAAGTTAACATTCAAAGTTCAGTCAATAATGCAAAATCACATGGAATTTGAAGAAACGAATGAAACTCAGTGTCAAGAGTGGGTTTGGGTTAACAGTAATGCAACAATTGTTTAACACTTTGACGACCTCTAATGAATCATGTTTACTTTAAACACCGTGTCATTAACTGGGCTCACATGATACTGTTGGGTTTACAGAACAGATACTCAAATGATTTTCGGTCCCCTAATTAAATATTTTTTGACAAAGGAGTCTGTTGGTACGTTAAATTTGGTGGCATGAAATTGACTTTTGAATTGTCCACTCGCTTGACTGAGTTTGTACAATATGATTTGTAATAATACCGTAAATTCTAGTGACTTGACAAAATAACAATAATGACGAAGAATAATGTGATTTCCGACATACTAAATAATGCTCGTGCATTGTTTCTTATAGAATATTTGCTATGATGATGTCATATCCTAAACATAATCAACTTTTTTCAGACTGTTTCCGCTGCGAGCTGGTTCCGCGCCTAATTTCCAAATGCCGGCTATACCGGTAGTTGGGTAAACAATAGGATGAAGTGAAGCCGGAAACCACTACACAACATTACATTAGTAGAAATTTATTAACAAAACCATTCAACATTCAGAAACCATACAAACCGCAAAACAGCTTGGAACCAAAAGTACCGGTAAAACACTCCACTGTTGGGACTGGAAACAGTTAAACCGCATGACGCGGTCATGAAAGTGTGATTTAAATGTGTTGAAAGCAAACAGCGTTTAAATCAAATATTAACGTACGAGATATTTCGATAGTGAAGAAATATACTCATAATTAGGCATGTGAGGACACATATGATGTGCACTCTCGTAGTATAATTTGTATCTACTTACACTAATTTGTGGTTTGACAATGATAACACACATTTCATGCAATGAATATGCGACTTACAAGTGAAAAAAGTTAAACGTTTGTTTTCAGTTTATTTATTTAGAAACGTAAATTGCAAACTTTATTTCAAAGTCAGCATTTACGCCGACTAACTTTTTAAAAGATATTTCTTGTTATATTTAGTTGTTTTTTAATATTCGGTTTTAGCGATTATAAAGCATGTTTGAGGTTGTCTATAGTATACCTGTTGTAATTGGTGAATTCATGTTCAACTTTTTATAAATTGAGACCTGTGAATGTAAACAAGCTTAACTATTGCGTTGTTAGCACCCGTAAACACTAAAGATCGCCGCTATCTGTTGAGAACAAAAGAACGTTTCCCAGGAATATCAAATTTAACCCCGCTGTAGAAGCATGAACGAGATTGCAAAAGAGATAATGCTTGTTCGGTTTTAGCGATTATGAAGTATTTTTGTTGTTGCCTATCGTATCCCTGAAGTTATTGTTGAACTCATGTTCAACGTTTTATAAATTGAGAATATAAACAATCGTAACCTTACACTATTGCGTTGTTTTCCCGAATCTATTTATAGCCTCAGATTATGAATGACCTGTACTACGTCATTAAGACGCAGCAGATAGTGGACTATTTAAATCATTCATCAATAATTTCTTCCGCGACACGTATAATACAAACATTGTTTATTGATTCTTTTCTATATTAGCTCCGTTAAAAAATATTCCATTTAACACGATTTTCACATAATGTTTCCATTTGTGAATGAATATAGTTGGGGAACTCAAACCTCTTGCATAAATTATACAACTATTTCTCGCGCGGATACGGCAGCTGTGGCGGGTAGTAGTAAATAAACTCTGATACACACACAATTTTCAGTAACAACATAAGCTGTTCCCTACGCGAACAACTAAAATAAGAACGGTAGTGTATGAAACAACAAAATTAAAACAAGCATTTTCGTTAGATCACAACAGGGTCAAAGAATGTTTCTGAAAAATACATAAGCTCAAAGAATGTAAAAATTTAAAGCACTTTTTTATTTGTAAACTAACTTCCGTCCCATTTACATATGTCGCAGCTTTTTTTTTCAAAAGGCTTTGTCATTACAAGCTCAATTCTTATCATGTTGGCATTTTATCAAATTTAATATTTTTATGAATTACGTGGAACACAGTTTATTTGCATTGTTTTAAAAGTCATAACTTTGTATAAGCTCAACGAAAAGAGACATTCACTAGTTTGTTTAAGCACCTTAAACCCATTTACATATTTCAGTGGTCTTTTCATAAGACTCTGTCATTAAAAGCTCTACCTTCAATATTGAATCTTTGGTCTTTTTACATATTATTAACACCTTAAGCCTGATTTACAAATTATATCAGCTCTGACAATTCAAATAATATCGCGAGGGATCCCCTGTGTTTGTATAGGTCCCTGAGGTGACACGCGATATCTTATTGCGTTATCTACACACGTAGTGCCACGGGCTATCAATAAACGCTTTTAATTCAAACTTCGCACATCGCCTCTCATTGAGTGAATGCGGTCGTGTCTCTAGCGCAGTTGTTTTTTCAAGCCCATTATATCTTGCTTAAATTGATTATCCGTATTGCTGCAATTAATAAACAAAAACATCACGTATTTTTTATTTTATTTTTCTATCGTCAATTAAAACATTATTACGAAAATTAAATAAAAGACATGTTTGGGAAATGTTGAGAATATCATTAAAGCCATTTAAGTTTTTTCTAAGGCTCCAGATTTTTCTTCAACATTTTTTTCGTAAATTTAAATTTTATTAAGAAATCAGTTAAGTTAGTATAAAAATGTTAATTAGAAAACGGTATGTTTAGTTATTATGTAAATATTTACTGGAAAACGGAATGCTCAGTGAGTATGGAAATGTTAACTGGACAACGGTCTTATAAGTTATTATGGAAATGTTATTGAGAAACGATATATTTAGCTATTCTGCCAAATGTTAAATGTGTTACGGTATGTGTTATAAGTATGAACATATTTAATGGGCATCTGAATGCCTAGTTCGTGTAGAAATGTTTCGTAAGTATGGACATGTTGTTTTGAGCAAATGAATGTATGGAAATGTGAATTACGCACCGGAATTATTTGTTAGTTTGATACTAGATGATTTACATGTATTGCATAGACCTATTAATACACATCAAGTATGAAAACTTTGTCACCTTGCAAATGGGTTTGACCTTCATATTTAAAACATAATGTTTCCAAAGTATTGCTTCTTAATGCATGTTGGCATGTGCTCTCTGCTACGTGGAAAACAGGGTAGGTGGGAGATATTCGAATCTGCAAAATGTTCATTTGTAATGATTATGATGTTATGGACCGTTGGAAACAGCTATCCGATCGTTGCGTTTGTGTAAATATTCGTTATTGGGAACAAATTATATTTAAATAATAATACAGTTTTACTTATCATGCAGTGTAAATGCGGTATAGTTTGAATATGGGTAATTTTTTAATCAAAGAATGTCTTTCAATTTTAGGAATGATGGTATGATTGTGGGTGGGTATTACTATATAATGAACTTATTAAAGCGTATTATCCAAAATAAGGAAAATTAAAATAAATACATTTTGCTTTTCTCAATTCATTATGAAAATTGAAAACGTATTAGAGTATATGTGTAAAATAATCTACATACTTAATCAGTTCAGGGTTTGCCAAATGAACCTTAGACGGGACTCTAAAATTATCTTCTTTCGTACCTCAAAATTTCAGCGGTAAAATGTCGAACAAAATTTTTAATATATGGTAATCAAGTTTGTCCATATTTCTATGTCAAGGTAACAGATATCCGCAAAAGGTCGGACTGATGCGAGCTCAAAATGGGCTATCATTTAGAACATAAGATACTGATGCACCTGACATGAAAGGTGGTTACATTAAATTTAACGACTGTTCCCTGATTGCAACGAATACTATCATTACACTGTTACATATTTCAAGTGTCTTTATCCACGCTCGGAAGATAACCGCATTCAGAGCTCCAGATAATGTTTTCAGCCGAGGGGTATTTCACTCACGAAATTTTTAATTGATGAGTAAAAATCAAAATCCGATAATTTTAAGGAGTATTTATGTTAAATTTCTTACACGTGCATCGCCGTCCGTTTCAATTTTGAGCCACGGAAAACTTACTTTCCAATTAGAAATAGTCTTGTCTGTGACCTTATTTCCGTCATGTTTCTTTCTCTTCACCGATTTTATAACATCTGTTAATATACTGTCAATAAAAAGGCGTAATATTTTTTCCGGTGTTACTACTGATGATGTCGACTTAAATCGACCATTTTAAACTGGTTCGCCATTAGTTTTTGTTTTATACACATGACAATAAATCACAAATACAAGCAGACGCTGCGGCATACGTCACAAAAAGAAAGGCGCTTTCGGGACAGGGACTGCCGGTCAGGACGGCACAGATCGTGACAGTCATATGAAAAACAAGCAAGCAGCAAGTTTTCGCATTACATTATAATTCAAGTGGATTCATTGATTGCAAACCGGATTTCAATATATCTAACGGGTTAAATATGTGCTTAGTCACGTTATCTGGTAAGTGGGTGGTATCCGAACAACTTTTTTTATTATAAGTGTATTTTGGCTGCCATTTAAAAAGTGCTTAAAGGAAAAAGATTTTTCTTTAGTGCCACACAATAGATAAACTGATATAAAAAATTATATGCTTGACGATGGGCGATTCGGGTTTCATCGAATGTGATGTCAAATGTTTTCACCATTAGCGTACATCGATCCTCAACAATGCAGCAGGCAACCTCCGCGATTTGACTGGAACTTGCATAGCTGGATCAAATCCCTGCCATCATACAAAACCACGTGATGATAGCTGAGCTACGTGATACAATAATCGCGTCTTACAGTATCAACGTCATAGAAAACAATGCCGAAAAAGAATTTGCCGGAGAATGGTTTTCTTTGTTAAAACAAGAGTTTTATGTTTAACCGGAAAATAAGACCCATATATATATAATGATCAAACTCCCTGCCGTTATTACCAACTAAATCATAATAGTCGAACTACGTGGGCGTCTTACAGTATCAACGGTTATTTTTAAATTTGTGAACAGTAATTTTTACTTTTTTAATTAAAGTAATTTATTTGTTTATTATGAACCTAAACCTATACACTATTTTCAAAATATAAAATAAAATGATACTCCTTTTCATAATATAATACTTAAAAAAACATGCTACCGAATTTGGTAGGATTTTCTTGTGATGTCAGTGGTTGTATGTGAGAGCATGGAACGACAACTCTGCGTGGAGATTGTGCAGCGGGGAGCCCGTTGTGTCAACATCGGCCTTTATCGTGGGCCATTATTAAATAATACCGTTCAAACTGAGGAGTAAATTAGGTCGGGAACCACATAGATGGTGATGTCACTACGTTTCTCCCAGTGTGGACACAATGACAGGAACCAGTCATGTTTACATGAATTTATATGCATGTATAAACGGCTAATACGCATTGAAATTGCACACGATGCGTAATCCGAATTTAGCCATGAGTTTTTTTACTCAACAAAATGTTAGGTCATGCGTATTTTCTTTTTGTGCATGCGTATTTTACGCAAATACGCATCTTATCTGTACCTCTGACCGCATTACTACACTCACATGGCTACGCTTACAAAAATATCAAACGTACTTATCGCTCATGTTAGAAATATGCGAAATACTTACAAGTACATGAGTTGAATAATAAAATCCCCAAAATCGGTAATAATTAGAAACAATGGTGCATAACAGTAATTCATGATTGTTAAGTGTTTGTTTATTTCAAGTATTCTTCATGATATCAGCCGATAAGTTGCTTTAAACAGTCATATAAGTTGGTCGCAAAATCGTTTATCTCTTTGTTAAAATAAAGGCAACAATTATATCAGTGTATCGTACTTGATACGGAGCTCTTTGCAATTGACCTCAAGGCGAAACCTGGGTAACGGTATAATTATCCATTTAGAATATTAAAGCGAGTATGCACGGTTTTGTCAAATATTTATGAATTTATATGAAATGTGTATAAAACACTTATTATGCATATATTTCAATATACATTCAACTAAAACTTAAGAAGAACATGTGTCGAAAATGCGAAATAAGCCAGATATGTAATCCTGAAATCGGAAATGTCTGTACAGTCGAATTCGCCAGCATGTATATCATGCATGCACGATGTGAATCTAAATTAAGTTTTACGGATCAAATTAATTTCCTGCAACGATATCGATTCATGCGACACACGAACACTAACTCCGATCCTTATAAAAAGACGATTGCTACGCTAATTGTAGGAAAAAATGTACGAACTATTTTCGTTACAATCGGTTCGGGCGTTAATTTGTCTTTGCTGCATGTTATGAAATTCGTCTTCAATGTATAATTGTTCTTGCCTATTTTGTGTTATGTAACATATTTTTATCAATAAATTTCAATTTAACGCATATACAAATCGGGCATATTCGCTTAAAAAAGTACCTACCGGGAGGTCTCGTTTGAAACAAACAATCATGCAATCTAATCTCAGTGATGGCTTTACATGAATGTAGGCGTGGTTACAACTACTAAAGTAAATCGTCAAATTAGTTATATAGCCATGCTTGTCTGACGTGTGTCTAAAGATTAGAAGTAAATCGATTAGATTGAACAACCACGCGCTTTTGTTTTCCAAGACAAATATTGGTCAACTGAGGCATTGATAGGCAAATGTTAAAACAAGCATAGTCAACATATGATTGTATGGACGGGTAATCTTTAAAGTAGATTGTTTGTATAATTCAATTTTTTTTATTTAGTATACTTTTACAGTTCGAATAAAAAAAAATGGATATATATATATATATATATATATATTGACAAAATCGTCAGTGTATCAGTGCATCGCAGGAAAAAGTCTCTGATACATCTATATTTTAATATGCTCCAGAAGATGATATCATATATACCCGACATATGTGTATTTATTTCTCTTTAACCGTTTATATTTGCTACAAAATATTGTCATAATTGCATGTTAAAATATCAAATAAAGTGCTTGGCCACATAACATCATACTGGACGGATAGTGTCATACACTGGGCAAAAAATCTATATCCCAATTTTACGCACGAAATCGTCAATGATGTCACACCTCAGCGCGAGTGCTTTCTGATGCATTCGTTCTAGATCTATTGCATCCGATCATAGTATAATATACGGAAATTACATCATTGGTCATTTGTTTATATAGTGTGCATTTTTCAAGTTAAATGTAAAAATTGAACGATGCAAATTACGCAGATCAACGTTATAACTGAGCACGTCAACCAAATACTATTATTTATCGAAGTAAAGGGCTAACAGCTATTGTGATTAACCGATATTAATGTTATTAATAAGTTCATTTTTTATTGGCTGTTTTATTAGGCTGAAGAAAGCGATACGCCAAATCTCTACTGGAAAACGGAATGCTTAGTTAGTATGGAAATGTTAACTGGACAACGGTCTTATAAGTTATAATGGAAATGTTATTGAGAAACGATATATTTAGCTAGTCTGCCAAATGTCAAATGTGTTACGGTATGTGTAATAAGTATGGACATATTTAATGGGCATCTGAATGCCCATATTAATGTTATTAATAAGTTGTTTTTTTATTGGCTGTTTTATTAGGCTGAAGAACGCGATTAGCTAAATCTCTCGTGCCGATTTTATTAGCCGGGCCGATATGACCTCCTTGTCATGCATGTCCGATGAATAATCTTTAAGTATCCGTTTAAAATGTTGGTATCTCGTAACATCAATTTCGCTTATTTTTACAAATGTGTGTTTTACACCATTCCGTGAATTTATTTTTCCTCGTTTATTTTACTAACACACGTATATGCTCTTACATCGAGGTCACCAACTAATTACCAAGAAAATTAATATTCAATATATGGTAAGTACATTTATACTCAAGAACTATGCCCACCAAAAGTGCCTTGACTGTCTGTCAATGACAATCGTATGTATCGAAAATTGTTCGAGACATTTTAATGAATAGTTATGAAATAGCCGTACAATTATTTTGCGTTTTCCCGCTCAGTTCATCAATCGCACATTCTCGGCCCTTTCCGTCAAACATCGGATAAGTACCTCGAAGGAGATAGTATGAATACACATTTCGGAAGCGGTATTGCGGTCTACCTACGCGGGCCTACGCGAATCAAAATTACATAGTAAAAACAAACATGGCCGGTTTTGCGAGTTGTTTACATTTTGCAAAGATGAAAATGGTGATTTTCTATGCTCTGAAGCCAGAGCAAGTACAAACTCTACAGGAATTATGGACGCCATCGTTGTTCTTGTTTTTGTTGTTGTAACATTCTTAGAATGGTATCACGTGGGCGGACTACTTTCAACCCGTATTTCTCCCGAGTCCGATTATGATAATCTGCGAGGGGTACCGAATGTCAGTTTATATGAAAGATTAAATGGTAGATAGTATGTACCATTAGAATTCCACTGAGTGTTTTTACCGCGAACAAGTGGTACAGCAGTTAAGCATTGCTAAACACTACTGAGTTTATTATCGTTACTATAAAGTTGTGTATATAAAGTGCTCAAGAAAGAAAGAAAATTAACAAACCAGTATTACATATTTAAGAAATATGAATATTAAAAAGGTCTTTTGAATAACAAAATTGCACACTATAAATCAAAATTAAACTTTCAATTTCAGGAAATTTGGGCTTTTTCATAAAGAAACTAGACCATAATTTCAAGTGAACATGTAAATCTTGTAAATTAGAAGAACTTTGAAGTTCTAAAAGGTTGTGTTCATACTTATGTTTCCAAGGTCTTTTCACCAATATTGATTTATATATTTTTTTATTTAAAGTATCAGATTTGTGATAAGTTCTAACAAATGGAATAATGTATTAACAATTAAGATGAATCTATAAGAATTTGGATGTAGAAACTATTCAATTACAGTTTAAGATATACATGAAGCTTCATTACCAGTTATGTCGGGTTGTTTCTCTATGTTTATTATGTATTGAGTTTCACACTTTCCATGCGGAAATGGTTGTCGTCGGAAGAAATTTTTCGGTAGCGTTTAGCCTCGCTGTATGGTTAAATTGCAATCCTCAAGTCCATGTTTTGAAAGAGAATAGCAACGTTAATCAAAATGTTCTTTTTTTACACATAAATTATAACATTTTTCAATGACAATATTATCTCAGGATCAAACTGAAAGGTACTTTTATGAAGTGTGTCATAACACTCATTGAATTATTAAATTTCAACATCGAAACTCGAGAGCTTCTTTATAATAACAATACAATTATTAAAAAAAAATGTTTTCCCTTAAGGGCTCTTACCAGTGTTCTTTAGATTATTAGGCTACAACCGTAATCCCGTTTAACCCTTTGCATGCTGGGAAATTTGTCGTCTGCTAAAATGTCGTCTGCTGAATTTGTAAAATAAGCATTTTCTTCATTTTTTTTCAAAGAATACTATCAGAATAGCAAACAGTTTGGATCCAGATGAGACGCCACGTTCTGTGGCGTCTCATCTGGATCCAAACTGTTTGCAAAGGCCTATAAAATTCAGCTCCAGCGCTTTAAGGGTTAATGGTCTGTTTAAGGTAGCGCCACTGTAATGATTTCCCGCGATTTCTTCAAATATCGAAGAGCCTTTTTACATGTTTACTTATGGATATCTAATTTAATCCGGGACTATTGTAAAGTTGTGGCCGAGTGGTTAAGGCGATAGACTAGAAATCTATTGGGATCTTCCCGCACAGGTTTGAATCATGCCGACAACGCATACTTTTTGCGACGCGTTTAATTTCTTTTCCAACGTTATTTGATTTAATATATCATATAAGCTATGTTTATTGTTAAATATTTTTATGGACATTCTTCAATTTTTTAAATTAAAACAACGTAATGGCTAAATTGTGTGAATTACTGCTGAAAATACGAATTATGCATTTTGCATTTTTATTTTTATTTCAAAAAGCAAACTGTAAATCTGTCTATTTCTTGGTATTTTTGCTGTATATAGTGTTTCTATAAACATAAGTTCAAAATAGTACTTAAATGATACGATTTTTAATTTTATGACTCTTTGTTTTTAGCCAACCAAATTTCTACTTGGCTGAAACAACTTACATTTCATGGCGCTCTTCCATAGATAACAAGTTATAAAAAATAAATGTCTGTAAAAGAATGCTTAGTGCATCTTGTTTAAACTTTAAACACCTTTCAATGCTCGTTAACTCGTACGAGATAACACAAACAGTTGTCTTAAACGCAAAAATCACATGGATTAAAAAACAAACACGAATGCAAGTCATTGTCAAAGTGGGCTTGGGTGAAGATAAACGTAGTTATTCAAACACTTACGTTTTATATTTAATTTCCAGGTAGAATAATTATTTTCCCATTTTATACGATTATGCAATAAAGGTGTTTATTGAACATGTACTTTTTAGTCATGTTACAGCTGTCTTATCGATCCCTACATTCATCATTAAGTCATAAGTGTCTGCATATGTGCAAAGCGATCATTCGTTGCTGAAAGCCCTTATAAAGAATTCGCTTATAATATTATGTTTTTATGTGTGTCTATCTTAATTGTTAGCGTGTGTCTTTCGTCTAATGTTTTGAAAATGTAAAGGTGCCATAAATTGTAAAACAACACGATGATAAGATTTATTTCATGCTCATGTAACATGAGTTTCAATGTGTTTATATTTGTTGCGATGAACTTACTTCATTGAACGTATTTACCCAATTATATAAATGTTCATGTCTTCTAACGAATTTTAAAGTGTGCCTAAACCAATCGCCAAAACGTTCGACAATATTATCCTGTGAAACTCATCGATAAATAGATGTAAATTTCTTAAATAAAGTTGTCGATGGTGGCTATTAAAATGCATGCACATTTATGTAGATTCAAATATGTTAACCAACAAGATTATGTTTACCTGAAGCCAAAACCAATGGTTAAACGGTATTGTCTTGTTATACACATCACTTAACAAATGTTCTTTACTTTTACACGTATATATTTTTCGAAAGTGGGTATCAAAATGCATCTACATGTATGTATATGCATAATAAACAATTAAATATGTTAAGCACAATGATTATATATATCTGTAGCAATTATGCTGGTAATTGACGCAAAGACGATAACGTTGATTGGCCGAGTTGTGGCCTCTGACATGGCTCTGTTTGGTCTACATAACAGGTAATTAAATGAGTGACGGCCTCATATTTAATTGAACTTCTCGGTGTTAGTATATACAGAGTGATTCCTTGAGTATATTTCCCTGTCGTGATATTGTTTAGGTATACATAAAAGGTAATGAGCTGAAGTAAGGCCCTTTTGAGTGAATTGTACTTCTTACGTACCGGATGATGGACATAGCCTATTCCCCCTGCAATGGCACTGTTTGCTCATTGTATACTGAGTGACGACCTCTAATGAATACTGTTTGTACACACAGGGGGTCATTTTCTGGGCTCACCTGATATTGTTTTGTCCACATAATAGATACTCTGTTAAGATCCGATCACCATTTTTAATCTTCTTGACAAAGGAATCTGTCTAGAACGTAAAGTTATGTGGCATGACTTAAATTGGCCACTCGCTTGACTCAGTTTGTGTAATATGATTTGTAATAGTACCGTAAATTCTTGTCATTTGAAACAATAACAATAATAAAAAAGAATAATGTGAATACCTACATACTAAATAATGCTCATGCATAGTTTCTTGTAGAATATTCGCTATTATGGCGTCATTTCCTTCAAGCCATCGCATTCTTTCAGACTGTTTCCACTTCGAGCTGGTTCCGCGGATTACGTTCCGCCTATACCGGTCATCGGGTAAACAATCTGCTTGGCGGAGCCGGGCAACACAACAAAAGATTACTTTAGTATTCATTAAGAAAACCGTTAAATATTTGGAAACCAAACAAATGGGAACCAAAACTAAACCATTATTCTGGAGTAACCCGAACACAACCGTAAAAAAGGTGGTAGTCAAAACAAAACCACAACATTTTCTTGACCAAAAACGGAACCATTCAACAGCTGGAAATCAAAACAAAACCGCCACGCTATGGGAACAAAATTTTAAAAAAGGTTTAATAAACCTTAATCAACATAAAGAAGTGAAAGCCGTGAAAAATCTGAGAACTCGAACAAAAGTGTAAAATAATGTGTGTTCTGGCATTGACATCTAATAACTTTAATATACAATAAATGAACTAAACGCTGCTTATAATAGACGCAACCAAGAGTTCAGTAACAAGTAGTAATAGTATAAAATGTTGTGCTTGGTAAGTATAAGGAGTTACAGTACTAGTAATAGAAGTAGTAATAGTAGTAGATGATGTTACTGTCGTTGTTGTCTTTGTAGATCAACTGTGATGGCTGAATTCTTTTAGCGGTTACCCCCCTATCGTTCAAGAAAGCGAATTCAGTTCAACTACAAACAACTAGTTCATTAATAAGTACATATACGTGCTGTATTCGTCATATACTTTTTTATATCAAATTGACATACGTTCTTACAGAAAACGTTTCAGATAATAGTCAATGCAAAATTCGATTGTTTATTAAAAAGAGGAAACAATGTAATAACAAACACACAATTTATACATATGTATACACTCAAAAGGCCGAATGCCGTAAACATTTTTTAAATAATCTCCCGGAAAAAATATATTAAGATACTATTGATAACATTTGTTTTAACAATTTCCTTATTGTAAACAGTTTATAACAGATGAAAATATTAAATAGACGCATTACTTTTTTTCTTCTAAATAAAATTAGTCAAATATTGACATTATGGTCTTCAACCTATAACGAAGTAATAAACAACATGTCATTTCGCAGAATTTCGTAAATGACCGGAACTCTAAACGTTTACCGAGCATGCGTAAAACTGCGAAAATTCGGTCGAAATCAAAACATGATAGGTTCCTATGCTCGCATCTGTCAAGGTCATTTTACTGTACATTATTGACTCAGATCGGCGTTGTTATATTATAGAGGCCCATTAAGGGGTTTATGGTATCCACACGAAAATCAATTAAAATCTTATTAACGCCACGCGGATTTGTTAACGTTGTAGGCCAAACCTCAGAGATACCATGGCGGGTATAGAGCATACGACCCCGATATTCTGCTTAAAGCAGTAGATGATGTTAAGATGAAAAATCTATATGTGTGTCGAGTGGCACTTCAATATTCCATCCCCTATCAAACATTAAGAGATACGATTAGCAGACGTGTAGATCCCAACAAGTTTCTGAAGGAGACAATTTTTACACATGACGAAGAGTTAGGCATTGTTGAGCATGCTGAAAATTACGCAAGGCGTGGCTATGGGTTAAGCAATACAGCCATGCAGACGTTGGGTGGTGAATTGGCGCACCACCTAGGGAAGCGTGATTCAGAAAAAACACTAAGCAACTGCTGGCTGTATGGGTTCCTTACACGGTGGGAATCAAGGATCTCTACCCTCAAACCATCAGCACTGGAGTCAAACAGGGCAAAATACTCAACCCCAGAGTTTGTTGAGCAGTTCTTCAACAATCTAGAGGCGTCTGTGGCGAATACGGGATACAAGAGAGGCCGGACTGCATTTTTAATCTCGATGAAACCGGAATCTATCCAGAGCATCGTCCCCCTAATATAATCTCTCCTGTGCATGAAAAGGCACAGGCAGTAACATCACCACGCTCAGCGACAACCATGCTGATCGCATGCGCCAGTGCGTCTGGAAATCACCTTCCGCCATATTTAATATTTAAAGGTTGATAATAATACGATTAACAAACGAATATGAAAATATTTTACGAACAATATCACCAACATAAGTTCAATTCTAACTTCATAAAACTGCTTTAATACTTAATATAACAGTATACATTCAGTTAGCCCAATTAGTAAATTAGTAAAGACATTTAATACATGAGAATATGCTTTCATTAATTAAGTGTTACAAGCAGTAAATATAATCAGATTTAATCAATTCAATTAAAACATAAATTATGATAAATATCTTCAAATGTTGATATCTTAAGGTTCATAACTGCAGGGAAGAGAACCAATGAAAATCTGGCGAAAGACCTGACGCCAGGTGTGAAAGTCACAATGTCTGAAACAGGCTGGTCAACGACCTCGACATTCAAGGACTACCTTGAAAATCATTTCTTGACAAATATCATTAGGGGTGATGGCAGTCAACCCGTGATATTATTACTCGACAGACACACAACGCACACGTCAACGGAGATGATGAAATGGGACCGCGAGAGAAACATTCATCTGTTCTGTTTGCCAGCGCATACGTCTCATATCCTTCAACCGCTTGACGTAGGTGTGTTTGGTCCATTCAAGCGATTGTACTACAGCGGATGTGCTTCGTACATGAAGGCCAACCCCGGGAAAGTGGTAACGAAGTATGAAGTTGCTGGAATGGCTTGAAGCGCTTACATGAAGGCACTTAGCACTTGGAACATCGTGTCAGCCTTCAGGAAGGCCGGTGTGTACCCACTAAACAAGAATGCGGTGCCTTCAGAAAAGCTCGTGCCATGCGAGTCATTCCGAGACTCGACGCCTCTTCAGAAGTTACAAGCAGAACGGGCTGGCAAGCAGGCAGTTGAAGAGTATCACCGGGCAAAAACAGAGTCACCAACCCCTACCACGTGCAGATGCCAAAAGAAAATGTCGGCGAAACCAAAACCTGGCGGGAAATTGATTACAAGTGATGCATACATTGAAGAGGTGGAGATGTTCGACGCCAAGAAAAATGCCAATGCCGTTACATCTCAAAGCCAGATGATGTGTAAAAGCCCGATGCTGTCAACACGTGGCATACAAAAGTTGCACGCCAAAATTGTTAGAGAAGACTCTGATACCGAATCGGACACGGACGATTCCGAAAACTGATGCGTATGTAAACAATTTAGTCCCCCAAATCTGGACACGAGGCCGCACATAAAAATCGCTAATTGGGGGCAGTGCGACGAGCGTGGGCATTGGGTCCACCTCTCCTTCTGCCATACAAAATCGGTTCTGCAAAAAGGAGACAGTTTCCGTTGCCCACACTTTTGTTAAATTTAAAATTTGTTTTGCACCGTTTATGCTATGCATTTATTAATAATTGTAAAATCGTTCAATGCTGACAATTATTGATTCATTACATTCGCTTGAATGTATCATTTGAATGCGTTCAATGTTTATACTTAATACGTTATTTGTTAAATAAGTTCATTATGTATAGAGGATAAAGTAATTGCAAGATAGAGAAATGAAAGACTCTGCGTTTGTCTCAGCAATTTCCCCACACAGAGCCTCACAGTAGAGCGCGTGCTTTCGACCAATCGAATTCACCAACCTATAGGAAAACTTCTAGCAGATATTGACTTCCAGCTGTCAACTTCAACATAAAAGTTTTTTGATGTAACGCATGTTTGTTGATGATTTATTTCATTGTTTAATGAAACATGGATATTTTCCTTTTTAAATCTCACATTTTTCTTCATAATGCTGACGTTCATTGTACACATGCGCGAGTTTGAATGCGTAGGTGGCCGAACCAACAGGAAAAGTGGCTACATTTCACTGCTTTGAATGCACCACGTCTCATTAAAGTACATAAAAACAAGTAAACACAGGATTTGTTGTTAAACAATATCATGAACAGTAAATGGATTCGAAAGACAAATAAAATCTGTGAAGTGTTAGGTTGTAAGAAATCTAAACAAATTGTGTGAAGATATAAAAAAAATCACTCACCATTTTCTTTATACAGAATAAGAGTTGAATCTGGATGTAGTCGTCGAAGAAACCACTTCTGGCTTTTACTAGGTGGAGTAAATAATTGTGAATAATCAACCACAACTATAAACACTATTGTTTTGAATGAAACAAAGGCGTACACATTATATTCTATCAATTCTTATTGTTTTGGCAAGTTTTCAATCCGCCATAGTGAAGTTGTAACCAAGGCCGCTTTAAGAGGTACGCTTTGATTGGTCGATTGAAATTCCCGAGATTGCTATTGAGGAATGCTAATGGACGATGAAAAGAATTCGAACGAAAGATAAAATAATGGAGGAAAGAAAAAGAAATAGAGAACATATTATTTTTACCCCCACCAAAGACAGAGGGATATATATTTGGCATTGTCGTCCGTCAGTCTGTCTGACTGTCTTTCCATATATCACAAACTTTTCAGGGCTCTATTTCAGAAATTATATTATTTATCATCATGAATCGTCCCTGAATGCACAAAACAGTGTTTTTAACAACTTTTAACCTATACATATGTTTCTTCTTGTATAACACTATCACACTTTTATCTTCACCTTATCTTCATGCTTTGAAGTCTCCTTTTCAATGCTTTTAAACATTGTATTCTTGCACTGACACGTAGTGTCCAGCAGTATTAAAAGATAGATAGATAGAATCTGCATGGTTTTAAAAATATCGATGATGAGAAACATAGGCGCTCGATGGCAATGTTTTTTATTATTTTTTTCAGCAACCCGTTGTTTATCATAATACACACACCTACTAAATTAATAAAATTCTTCCGACAAAACGTCAATATCTATGTACAAAGTCCAACTTTTTCAAGAAGACGTTTTGTCTGAAGATTTTTATTAATTAAGTAGGTGTTTGTTAACAAACATGAGGGGATATTAGAAGCTGATCCATCTTGCGGCCCCAACCGGATATGTATGTATGTATGCATTATGCATTTTACTAAACAAAACCGGTCACTAAAAAAAAGAAAACATTGCCATCGAGCGCCTATGATGAGAAATGCCATGCACACGAACCACAACCAAACACTGTCTTAAAAAGGAGTTATTTGTCCTTCGTTTTTTTTGTATGATATAACTAATATTTATTTGCAGGTATATATCACAGATAAGGTATAAGATTTCAACATTAAAATCGGTCGCAGGGGGGGGGGGGGGGGCGGGCCCTCCAGATGTCGCGCGTCAAACGCCCGTCGTAAGGGCTTCGTAACGCGGCACACATCGTCCGTTGCACATTTCTTTACCCAAATGTCCCATGATCCAGATACATAGATACAGGCTATAGCTAATTAAAATACCCAAGGGTTACTTATAACATAGATGCAGACATCCCGCACATTCAGTCTCTTGTATGTATTGCTTGGGGTAAAAATAATTATTAGTAGTTGTAGATTGAAGCTTCATTAGAATGCTATTAAATATATAACCTCACACTTGTATTGTTATTAAGTCATTTGACTATATACATTTGTATTACCAACCTCTACACTACAATAAATATTTGTTGAAGCCTAAAATATAATAAAAAGGAATGTGTCGTCCCTGTCCACACAGGCTAATCTGGGACTACACTTTATGCACATGCATTAAACCCCGTGTTAACAGAGCATCGCCCAATTATATTTTCTAAGGGACTACAAACGCATCAAAGTCGACATCTGAGTGGTAAAGGGTTTATAATTGTGTATCGGGTTGGTTTAATTAGTTGATAGTGTGAGAATATGATGTCAAGTTAGTTAAAATGGACCAAAATTGATACCTCAGAAAATATACTAATTGAACAGGTAAACAATATACCCGTAAACTGTTGTGTTTTATACGCAGGCATGCTTTGGGCACATCCACTTGTAAATGAAAATGTGGATGAAAATACTAAGTTAAGCAATTTCATTAAAATGGAATGTGCATGATGTTTATGATATTGAACAGTGGTCATGCTAATGTTTTCTGATCATCAATGTATGAATAATGTTCTTTCAAAAATAAATCCAGAGGAGATTAAACAATCGTGATAAAAGATCAGGGAAAGAATTTTTATAATGTTGCAGAACATTAGGTCTAACCCTTTTTTCAATATGTATGTCTGGTTTTTTGAATTTTTAACTATTTTATTATTTGTGATTGGAAGTAAAATATGTTAAAAGAATTAAAGATAAATGCTCAGACTTTGCTCTTTTTCATCTCAGGACTCCAACAAAGGCATCCCGGACATTGAGGGAAAGACGCCACTCCACTGGGCAGCCAGTAGTTGAGATGCAGAGGCTGTCAACTGCGTCAGGCTCATTTTGGTAACTGTTACACATTTAGCTCAGTTTAGTTACTGGCTGATTTTGGAAAGTGTGGCTCGTTTTGGTATCTGTTGCTCATTTTGGTAAATGTGTTTATTTTGGTAACTGGCTAATTTTTGGTAAAAGTAGCTCATTTTTGCAACTGTGGCTCATTTTGGTAACTGTGGCTTATTGTGGTTTCTGTGCCTCATTTTGGTATCTGTGCCTCATTTTAGTAACTGTGGCTCATTTTGGTATCTGTGCCTCATTTTGGAACTGTGGCTTATTTTGGTAACTGTGGTTTATTTTTTATGACACTAATTGTGGAAACTTTCCGCCTGGACTAGACTTCAAACACAAAATCCCCCCCCCCCAAAAAAAAACGAAAGCGTCTTCTTGTGATTATCCTGTGTGGACAGCACAGGCTAATCTTGGATGGCACTTTACGCACATGCATTAAGCCCAGTTTTCTCAGAGTGAGGCTGAAATACAATTTTCCATATTTATACAAATAACTTCAATAAATTGAACTTGTTTCTATTGAACCAGTTTTCCCAGATAAACTGGCAGGATTATGAGGGAAGGACTGCCCTATATTTAGTGGTCGCTGATGGAAATAAGGCCGTCGTTAAGGCACTGGTGAGTACAGTACCAACCTGTGCTAACAACATTTAAACCTTGTTCTAGGAAAACTGGACTGGAGACATGTGCCCAAAGTGTGATCCCACAAAGGTACAACACTTTCCGCCTAACCTGAAGCAACACATTACGCACATGCTTTAAGCCTAGTTTTCCCAGTATATGGCTCGCTTGTATATATCGACTACCTGTATGTTTATTTGTCATTTATGCTTCAAATTATAAAATAATTAGTTACACTCAGCTAGTAAATTGCCAAACAGGGTTTAGCGATAAATTAATATGATATGATCAACTGACAAATATCAGCAACATCTAAGCCATTTGAGCAAAATATTGATGTCATTTGGCAATTTTTATGCCCCCGGTAGGGTGGCATATAGCAGTTGAACTTTCAGTCAGTCAGTCAGTATGTCAGTCTGTCCACCCGTCCGAAAAAAAACACTTAAATATTGGCCATAACTTTTGCAATATTGAAGATATTAACTTGATATTTGGCATGCATGTGTATCTCATGAAGCTGCACATTTTGAGTGGTGGAAGTTCAAGGTCAAGGTCATCCTTCAAGGTCAAAGGTAAAAAAAAATATTTCAAAGAGGCGCAGTAGGGGCAGGGCTCGACATTAACTTTTGAAGCCACTTGTCCTGTCGGACACGTAGACCATAATTTCACTTGTCCTGACCAAATAGCAATTTGTCCTGACCATTATATCTTATTCTGCTCATTACTTTGCAAAATAATGAAATAATACAAAATGCTCAAATTATAAAGACTTGAATTGTTCAAAATACATGTAAACATAATTGTAGGCAATTTTAATACAAAAAGAACTGACTAGAATAACAGGAAAACTCAAGATTATTGATTTTTAAATATTATACAAAGCCATAATACCAGACAAAAACTTGTGTGTTGCCAACATTCAAACAGAAAATGTTAAAAGTGATGTACATGTACAGTACTTAACTGATATTAAAAAAAAATCATTCTATACATAGAGAGGACGTCACTATGTTAATTGTCTGTAAGATCGGTGTGTACCGGTGTCGTAAAATGCATATTCTTTACAAGGGAGAATATTCTTGTTATCTTGGCAACCAAAAAAATATGAAGGGTTGCTTTCCTTGTGAACAGTACAGTGTAGTATCACATGGAACTATCGGAATATCTCGGGCTTCGACGATTAAACGTATACAAAATATACTCGGAAAAGTTGAGTGATATCTCCACAGAAATAGTGGCTTTAAAGGCATTTTTTCTAAGTTATACAATTATAATGACCACTTGTCCCGTCGGACTAGAAAATTCTTTATTTACTTGTCCGGACTAACAATTTGGTTGTCCCGGACAGTCGGACTACCTTTAATGCCGAGCCCTGAGTAGGGGGCATTGTGTTTCTGACGAACACATCTCTTGTTGAATATTTACAAGCTTGGCTGTTTTCGGAGAAAACCCGAGGTATTGTTATAGCCAGCTCGTCGTGTCGTGTCTGTCGTCGTGTCCGCCGTCCGCGTCATGCAAAAACCTTAACATTTTGTCAAGGTTTTTAACAGTTGCTCTAACATTAACGTGATTCGCTGTTACATGTATGGTAATTGTTTGGTCAGAATAAATCTCCTCTAGGGGAAAATCCAGTTCAGGCTGAAAGTGAAGTCCCAGATTAGCCTGTGTATTGCCACAGAGATGCTCATTTTCATTTTTTGTAATTAATAAAACACAATACCCCCCAAAGAAACACAATAAACTCCAAAGAAACACAATTAACCTAAAAGAAACAAAATAAACCCCAAAGAAACACCCTAAACCACAAAGGTACCACAATAAATCCCTTAAATAACCAACAACTTACTATGTTAGAGATTGCAAAACCAATTATTGTAAATGAGCCTCGATATGGTAAAACGGGGCTTAATGCATGTGCATAAAGTGTTGTCCCAGATTAGCCTGTGCAGACCCCACATGCCAATCAGGGACAAGACACTTTCAGCATTAACTGGATTTTTGCCAAGTAAATTCCATAAAAGCAGATTGCAAAGGTTAATCTGGAATGATACTTCATGCACATAAGTAAAGCCCCGTTTTCTCAGAGCTTGGCTCAAGTATATTATCAAGTATTTTACTTTGAACAAAGTTGTCTTGTATTCCGTGACCAGGTCATTCAAAGATTGTATCCCTGCTGTTGGACAACAAGGCGGAGTTCTCGAGTTCAGACCAGAACGGGGCCACACCTTTACACTACGCAGCGCAAAACAACTTTGACGTGAGTCGTTAACATATGTATCTGAGTTGTTTTAGCTCAACTGAGCACAACGTGCTCATGGTGAGCTTTTGTGATCGCTTTTAGTCCGTCGTGTGTCGTAAGCCGTCAACATTTGCCTTGTTTACTCTCTAGGGGCCACAATTATAGTCCAGTTTTCATGAAATTTGGTCAGAAGATTGGTCTCAATTATATCTTGGATGAGTTCGAAAATGGTTACGTTTGCTTGAAACACATGGCTGCCAAGGGGCGGGGCATTTTTCCTTATATGGCATAGTAAAATCTTCTTTACACTCTAGAGGCCACATTTATTGCCTGATCTTCATGAAACTTGGTCAGAAGATTCATCCCAATAATATCTTGGAGGAGTTCGAAAGTGAAGCCCTTTGGTTTAAAAACATGGCCGCCAGGGGGCGGGGCTATTTTCCTTATATGGCTATATATGGTAATAGTAAAATCTTGTTAACACTCTAGAGGTCACATTTATTGTCAAATCTTCATGAAACTTCGTCAGAAGATTCATCCCAATTATATCTTGGACGGGTTCAAAAATGATGCCCTTTGGTTGAAAAAACATGGCCGCCAGGGGGCGGGGCATTTATCCTTATATAGCTATAGTATAACCTTGTTAACACTCTAGAGGCCACATTTATTGTCCAATAGTCATGAAATATGGTCAGAAGATTTGTCTTATTGATATCTTGGATGAGTTCGAAAATGGTTACGTTTGCTTGAAAAACATGGCTGCCAAGGGGCGGGGCATTTTTCCTTATATGGCTATATATGGCTATAGTAAAATCTTGTTAACACTCTAGAAGCCACATTTATTGTCTGATCTTCATAAAACTTTGTGAGAAGATTAATCCCAATAATATCTTGGACGAGTTCGAAAATGATGCCAGTTGTTTGAAAAACATGGCCGCCAGGGCGCGGGGCATTTTACCTTATATGGCTATAGTAAAACCTTGTAAACACTCTAGAGGCCACATTTATTTTCCGATCTTCATGAAACTTGCTCAGAAGATTCGTCCCACTGATAACTTGGATGAGTTCACAAATGGTAACCTTTTCTTGAAAAACATGGCTGCCAAGGGACGGGACATTTTTTCTTATGTGGCTATATATGGCTATAGTAAAATCTTGTTAACGCTTTAGAGGCCACATTTATTGTCCAATCTTAATGAAACTTGGTCAGAAGATTCATCCCAATAATACCTTGAATGATTTCAAAATGATGCCGGTTGGTTGAAAAACATGACCGCCAGGGGGGGGGGGAACATTTTTCCTTATATGGCTACAGTCAATATTGTGGATGCGACCACTTAAATTAAGCGACCTTTGTCTTATGTGACCGTTTTGAAACCCCACGGAGCTTTTTCGCTATATAATGATATTGTATTAAGCGACTTTTGTCTAACGCGACCAGCGAACGCTGATTTTTGTGTATTTTGATGTCCGAATCTTGAATTAAGCGACCACTAGGAGGTAAAAGTGGTGAATCTATTGATCTTTCAGGGACAAATCCGTGTTAATTGTTTATCTAAGCCGATAAGATGTTCTGTTACACCTCTGCTTTGTTTTCACACCAACCATTATCATTATGCTTTGTCTCGTTGACCAGTTCTGACAGCTATTGTTGTAGACTGCGTATCAATTTATTTAGTTGAATAATATAGGAACGTATTACGCACAGTCTACAGCTTAAATAGTTACTATGTGAAACGTTAAGAGACAACGCCGATTATTCTCGAGTAAAGATAACAGGTGCAGAAACAATGCACTGTACGCGACAAACATTTCCTGAGAAGTGCGGAAAATAAACAATTAATCGGCAACATCTGTCGAAATCCGTACATTACCAATTTGTAATTATGCTAATAAGAAGATATTTGTTAGCCAATCACATTGTAATTTACTTAATAAATTTTCAAATCAGGTCTGTTTATTTGTTTTCAATTGACGTGTTTTAATTTGTTCAGCTCATTATGTATCATGATCGAGTCAGAGATCCTTAAGCGTACATGCAGAAATTAAAATGTCAAAACGAAAAGTATTAACGTTGAACGAGAAAATTCGAGTTTTGAAATTGTCAAAGAGTAAAAGTGCACGTAAAATCGCAGATGAGTTTTGAGCCGGTAAAACTCAAATTCAGAACGTTCCTAAGCGTAAAGCCGAGGTGCTTAAAGACGTGGAAAATAATGTGTCAGGTGAAAAAAACGCGCGAGGTGCATGAGGAACGAGGATATTAATGATCTTGTGTTAACATGGTTTAAGGATGCAACAACAAGGAGAATGCCTGTGTCAGACCCTCTCATTTGTGCTCAGGCCCTTAGATTTGCGTCCGACTAAGGAATTGAGACGTTTCAAGGCTTCCACTGGCTGATTAGCAACGTTTCTCAGCACATTTTTAGCCAAATTCTTTGTTGTTTTTGCAAATAAATATGTACACACAATTCATTTAAAATAAATGATAATTTATAATAAGTGAAAAAATAAAACACATAAGTAAAATATTGTTTATGTATTGTGTCTATATTCATTTTATTATAAAAGTTAAAATCATTGTGGACAAAAGAGATTATCCTTCATATAGATTAAAATTGAGGGTAAGCGTTCTTCCAGAATGGCCTTTTTTATTTAAAGACCATTTTATTAAGAGACCACTTTTGAATAATCCCTTGAGTGGTCTCGTAATACAAGATTGACTATATAGTAAAGCCTTGTTAACACTCAAGAACCCACATTTATTGTCCAATCTTGATGAAATATGGTCAGAAGATTTGTCTTAATGATATCTTGGATGAGTTCCAAAATGGTTACGTTTGCATAAAAAAACATGGCCGGCAAGGGGCGGGGCATTTTTCCTTATATGGCTTTATAAGGCTATAGTAAAATCTTGTTAACACTCTAGAGGCCACATTTATAGTCCGATCTTTATGAAACTTGGTCAGAAGATTCATCCTAATAATATCTTCAAGGAGTTTTAAAATGATGCCGGTTGGTTGAAAACATGGCCACCACAGGTGCGGGGCTATTTTCCTTATATGGCTATAGTCAAACCTTGTTAACACTCTAGAGGTCACATTTATTTTCCGATCATCATGAAACTTGGTCAAAAGATTTGTCCCAATGATATCTTGGATGTGTTCGGAAATTGTTTTGGGACTTAAAAACATGGCCACATGGGGCGGGGCATTTTTCCTTATATGGCTATATATGGCTATAGTAAAACCTTGTTAACACTCTAGAGGCCACATTTAGTGTCCAATCTTCATGAACTTTAGTCAGAAGATTGGTCTCAATGATATCTTGGATGAGTTGGAAAATAATTATGTATGCTTGAAAAAATGGCTTCCAAGGGCGGGGCATTTTTCCTTATATGGCTATAGTAAAATCTTGTTAACACTCTAGAGGCCACATTTATTTTATGATCTTTGTGAAACTTAGTCCGTTGATGCATCCCGATAATATGTTGGACGAGTTTAAAAATGATGCCGGATGGTTGAAAAACATGGCTGCCAGGGGGCGGGGCATTTTTCCATATATGGCTATAGCATGGATCATATTTTCTCGCAACATCAATCGGTCTGGATTTAAATGGGGAAAGAGTGTCCAAAATTTTATATCCGAAATCATGACAAATTACGTAAACATATATACCACTGATTTTGCCATTAATGAAGGTGGTATAATAAATGTACAAGTTTAATTGGCTTTGGCATTTTTTTAAACGGAACATACGAGTTTCCTCAATTGGTTTTTTTTTTCTCTTTTATTGTTGTTTTGTGTGCTGTTGTATCTGACTTATTTTCATCGTTGTCAATATTATTTATCTGTGTAAGTCTATACCGATGTTTTTAATCATTGTCGACTCGATAATAGCTTACATACATGCACTGAAACTAACAAATGTCTGTGCGTAGATTGGATACTGGCAACAACAAAACCAAATAGTTGAGAAATAATTCGTGTACGTTATAGTTTGTTGTCAAATAACCCACGGCGGATAGTTAAGATGCGTAGGGATTAAATCACAAGTGCGAAGCACGAGTGATTTGAAACCACGCATCTAAACTTCCTGTCGTGAGTTATTCAACAACAAACAATAAAGTACACAATTATTTTGATTCTAACAGGATTTTGACTAAAGATTTATACAATGTATATTATTTGTCTTGTGTACTATTTTATGTGAAGTTCCGCCCATAAAAACTTTCGGCTTTTCTGTCAATCAGCTCCGCAACTCTCATTTATTTATTGCCGGATTATTACGCTGGTGGAAAATATATCGGCATGTTTTGTTTAGTTACAGCGCGTGTTTTTAGTGTATAAGGTCCGCCCACAATAATATGAATTATTGCAGAATATCCCATTTTCTTCTTTGTTTGTATGACAGTTTACTGTATCATGCATGAAATGCACACTTTCCACGAGGATTATGAACATTGAAGTTTTCATCTCCGAAGTAACTGTCAACGATTTTATCATGGACGAGTACACATTACGGATGGATTAGTGTGCTCGGTATAAGCCAGTGAAATTATCGATTGATATTGACAGGGTGTTATTCACGCTTGACTAATACACGACCGCTCGAATTTTCGCTGCTTGGGGTCATACTCTGATACTAGTCGGCTGACACGCAATAAACTGGTCCTGACCGGTTTAGAGACTGCAGTGAATGGTTTATCACACCTAATCGAGATAAGAATGTAATTAGGGTATGTTAGCATGTGCACTGTGTAATCGATTTCATGACATGGGAATTTTAGCACACAGAATCGGACCGACTGTTTGGGATTTTCAATCAGTCTTTCATGACCCCAATCGGTCTAGGACTGACAAAACCGAAAAAAAATATGATCCCTGGGCTACAGTTAAATCTTGTTAACACTCTAGAGGCCACATTTATTTTCCGATCTTTGTGAAACTTGGTCAGAAGATTTGTCCCAATAATATCTTGTTATCTCAGGTGAGCGACTTTTGGCCTTTCAGGCCCTCTTGTTAAGGGAAGTCCCTTCTAAACTAAAATTCAGTTTAGGCGGAAAAGGTTGTCCCTGATTAGCCTGTGCATACTGCTTTATTAAATCAACCAGTCTAGTCTAGGCTGAAAGTGTTGTCCCTGATAAGCCTGTGCAGACTGCTTTATTAAATCAACCAGTGTAGTCTAGGCTGAAAGTGTTGTCCCTGATTAGCCTGTGCAGACTGCTTCATTAAGTCAACAAGTCCAGTCTAGGCTGAAAGTGTTGTCTCTGATTAGCCTGTGCAGACTGCTTTATTAAGTCTAGTCTAGGCTGAAAGTGTTGTCTCTAATTAGCTTGTGCAGACTGCTTTATTAAGTCAACAAGTCCAGTCTAGGCTGAAAGTGTCATCCCTGATTAGCCTGTTTGAACTGTACGGGCTAATCTTGGACAACACTTAACGCACATGTATTAAGCTCCTGATTTCTCGTTCAGGAGACGGTGGAAGTGTTCCTGTCAAGGGCAAAACCTTTACTTGGGAATTGGTGGCTGACATTTTGTCAAAATGTATACTGTCTGAGACTGGGAACGAGGCTAAATAACGCTCCAAATCTGACAAAACAATCACTGAATAACTTGTAGCTTTAGTTAAGTTAACAACCATATCCCATTCAGGACATGGTGGAAATGTTCATTTTCCAATCTTAAAATGTTGTCCCTGAGTAGCCTGTGGGGACTGCACAGGGTAATCTGGGATGACACTTTAAACACAAGCTTTAAGCCCTATTTTCTCATTCAGGAGACAGTAGAGGTATTCCTGTCTCGCGCCAACGTGACAGACGAAGCAGACGTGGAGGGCAGGACGGCGTTCATGTGGGCAGCAGGCAAGGGGGCTGACCAGGTGTTGGAGACCTTCCTCAATCACAACGTGGACATACAGCAGGTGGACAAGAACGGTGGCACAGGTATGCCCTTGACATTTCACATGTGGTCTTTATTTATGACATGTGGTCTGGATGATTCACATTATTTTGTCCTTGACATTTTATGACGTTTCTCAAACACAACGTGGACATAGAAGCATGTCTACAAGAACGGAGGCATAGGTATGGCCTTGACATTTCACATGATGACCTTGACATTTCATGTATGTCCTTGACATTTTAAGTTTGGCCTTGGCATTTCTCATGATGACCTTGACATTTGAAATTTCACGTGTGGAACCAACTCATCTTCAATAAGACCAGAACAAAATAATTATAAAATAAGACCAGAACAAAACAATAATTGCTCTGTAAAAACTGGACTTAATGCGTAAAGTTTCGTCCACGATTATCTTGTGCTGACTGCATGGGGACGACACTTAAATGTTACATTGATATTTCAACCATTTGTTGGTCTTATAGTTGGCTGTTTAGTGCTCTCATGGTCCAGGTTGTTGTTATCCCCCGCCATTGGCGGAGGGATATTGGTTTGGCGATGTCCGTCCTTCCGTCCGTCTTTCCGTCCGTCCGGAGCCATATCTTGGAAGTGCATTGACGGATTTCATTGAAACTTGGTATGAGTATATATATGGATACTTGGATGATGCACGCCAAATGGCATTGTACACCATCTGATAATAACAGAGTCATGGCCCTTTGTATCTTAAAAAAATGCTATTTTGAGTGTCAAATATAACACTTTTGTGTCCAGAAGCATATTGGCGGGGGATATCAGTTCAACGAATTGGCTTGTTGTTTTTGTACTTGGAGGGTGTAAAGCCTCACCTTTTTATTGGGGAAAAATAGCAGAATATCACGGATTTGGGGTTGTATTTGAGCGCCTTGTTCGCTGTTTGGGGGAAAATATCAACAACTATGAACAACATTCACACTTCAAGTTTTATTGTTCAATGTACTAATTTTATTTTAATATTTATACATTTTAAAATCATCAATTTCACTTACATGATACTACAGTAAAATGTACAGAGTGACACACATTATACAGCAGAATATGAATATGAATCTGGTTAAAATCAGATAAACTTACAAATAAATGAAACCATCTTTGTCTTTACCCATTTACAGTGATAATCATTTTTAGAGCTTCTACAATATATCAGTATTTCAGTATATATCGCAATACGCAATCCGCATATTGTATTGCGATACGATCTGCTTATACATGTCATACTGTAAAATTTAAGATGAAGCTTATGGAAATTGGAAAATAAAACACAATTAATTACGTAATAAAAAAATGTAAACTGATGTTATGTAAACAAAAGGAATAATGTAACAGCATTCTGATAAGTTACACAACTGGCTTTTAAACATCCACAAATCTCTTTTGGGTTATTATTCTTCTTTTCGGCTTTTATAATAGTTCACAAAATGGCAGACGAAACTAACACCGAGTTTGACTTTATAGACAATTTCAAGGGAAAAAGTGTTGTTTAACAACACAATAAACATACAATACAAAGGTTAAGTTCATGTTATTAAGTTGTTTTTGGTGATAATCTGGTGAGTTATAATTTTGGTACAAGTAAGCAATATATTGCAATATATTGCAATACGGGTTTTTGAACTGACAATATATTGCAATACGGTTTTGGGTGTATGGTTGCAGCACTAATCATGTAAAATGTTTTTTCTTTGAGAGAAGGCTGAACTCCAATTAATTAACACTAACTTTATCAGACGTTCATTCACTGTTTAAATTTATTATAAATATTGTTTGTATCTAAGAAGTATTCTTCATTGTTGACAGAGAAGTTTAGACTCTGCCCACTGGTTGGCAAAATATGGTGTTTTTATATAAGCACGTATAGAAAAAGTTGACATTATCATAATTTATATACACAATTATTCAAGACATTTAGTATTAGTTTACTCAATGATGTCTGCATAAAGCATTAGTGTACAAGAATATGCACAAACGATAATAGTGTCATTACTAATTGCTTTAACTGAGTAAGAAATAGGTATAAAATACAATCTTCGTTCTAGGTATTATTGTTGTTGTTAGTTGACTCATTTTAGCAATCAATTTTGTAGAAGAAAATCCCTCAGAAATTTAACTATTTTCAGAATAAATTAAAGTGAATGTACTTAAACAAATGAGATGAAAACAAACAACAAATATAGATGAATTCCAGGCACCCACAATTTATCTAAATGGAATGGTATTTGTCTGGGAAAACTAGCACTGGTAACACAATTTTTGATTAATTGAATGTCTAACCTAAATTTCCTGCGTTCAGCGCAAGATAATCATTGTTTAGTCATAAATCTTTTTTAAAGAAGATTCTTGTCAAGCACATGGGATAATGTCAACATAACATTTAAACCTGCTGACTGCGCACTGACCTTGATAACCTGCAAGATGTAATTTATTGCATTTACAGAGATGCCACAATTGCAGCCGGAATGCTGGCGTTTGTCAAATAGGTACTTCAATATGTTGGAATGTAAATTAGGAACAATGAGGAACAATAAGGAACAACAACCTGCTATAATATATGCCAGAGCACAGAATGCAATATAATACTAATTTTAATATATGATAACACAGCCTGCACATATAAACGCTCTGACAAATATAAAGGGTCGCCTTGGCGTAGTGGATATGGTGTCTGCCTAGCGACCGGGAGTTCACGGGTTCGATCCCCATTGTAGGAGCGTTCTTAAGATCTTTTCAATACATACCAAATACTGCTTCTAGGGCCATGAAACGGACTCGAGCGTTTAAAATAAGCTTTAGGCTTTCTATGCGATCGAACTAAAATAAAAAGGCTCAAACTAAACTCAATATAAAGGGGTACACACAAAAAGAATTTATGTTGACAGTGTCAAACTGCTGTAGCTGCTTAACATATCTGAACTTTATCAAATAGTTTCACACTGTAAAATCGGGTTCTTTATAGCAAAATCCTGTATTGATGCATTTTTCATATTGGTCATGCTGATTGAAGATTTATTCAATTAGGTCTACTTACATAAAATATCATAATTTCATTGGATATTAATTCAGATAGAAACCTTTGTTAGACAGCAATGCTGAAATGTAATTAAATATAACAAAAGAAATGTTTTTTTTCAGCGCAGGAAACAAAACCATCCATGATGCTTCAAATTCAATGATTATTTTTTTTTTAGTAATCTTAAATAATTTTTTAATTTATGTAAAAAGAAATGGCAGCCTAAATATAGATTCAAAATATTATTTATGCTTTGTAAATTACAGACATTATATTCTGAACTAAAACTTGTCTAGCAGTTCTAGACACCTTGTTAAGTAAAAGAGAAATATAAAACAATTGTAATAGATGCAACAATATAATATATTCTATAATAGTTCTTATGATCCCAGAAAGTCTTTATATTCTGTCAACTGATGACATTATTTGTTTACAAAATAAATGCATCTGTAATAATACTTACATTGATGTAGTATTATAACACAAACATATTTTAATGCACAACATAATTCCATGGCATTAAATAATCTGAATCATCAATCATGATACATGCAGCGTTATGCTATTGTACTTTGAACACCAGGATACTGTTGCTGGCAAGCATTCCCACAAGGATGGACGCAGTGTGTCTGTTGTAGCAGACTGAATGTGGGGACACCACTCCATCCTTCTTTGTAGTAAGAATAGCCAGCTTCTTTCTGCCCTCATCGTCCACCTGTATGATAGTGTGTGACAGGGATCCACATACCAGCACCTGGCCTGCAGGTGTCACGTGTACACCTTCTGGTCCTTTTAGTGCAGGGTCAGTGAAGGTGGCCAGGACTGAACCATTCCTGGCCAGGGTGAGGACCTTGTCATGGTCGTCGTTTGTGATGTACAACTTGTCCCCTGTGGGACACACAGCACACCTCATTACTGCAAAACAGAGTAACATCACTATATTGAAATATACATTTAGTAGATAATTAGAAATCTTATTTAAACTGTATTAATAATGGTAGAGAACAGATACTATATAATAATAATTATCATTAAAGTTGTGTTCCAGTGTTTTGTTTTCTGTTTATGTTGACTTGTTTATATTTGACTTGTGTTTGTGCTTTAAGATTTGAAGTCTTTCACCAAAGCATGGAAGGAAACAATACTTAGTAATGTGTGTTAGTTGGAACTACATGCAGTTATAATAAATATACCAAACATGTACACATGATTAAACATTCATTGACACACATTGAAATATTTTACATGACTGTCATACAAAATAATAACTATAGATATGGTTGTTATTGAAATTGATAAAATTGTTTCATCAATAGTTGATCAAATTAAAAGTTAACACCTTTTATTGAAAATTTAAATTACAAAAACAACAATGAAAAGCTCAGGTTACAAATAGAAAAAAGAAGGAATGTGGTGTCTACTGTGAAACCAATATGATTCAACTGACATTTGTGTAGTTGCCGTTCAATCACAAATTAAAATAAATTGTATTGATTAATTTTATCACATACATCTCACTAAGTGTTATTGTATGATTAATGTTTTTTTTTGTAATTTAATAATTTATTAGAAAAAAAACAGCTTACAAATAGTGAAAAGAAAAAGAAATGCAGAATCTACTATAAAATCAATATGATTCAACAGAAATATTTTTTTGTATTTTCCGTTCAGTCACAAAATAAAATGTTTTACCAAATTGTTATTCCTCAAGTCTTATATAATTATCAGACTTAAAAAAACAACACAGTTTTTAAGATCCAACAAATAGCCCTGATTTAACTTATCCATGAAATCTAATATCATTAAAATAAATTTAATTCACATACATTTTTAGACATGGCATACAGGGAATGTCTAAATAAAAAAAATATTAACTTTTCTTTTATACCTAATGATAAAATATGACAGTTCTGCAGTGAAATAACAGCAGTGAAAATAAACAAATGGTTCTTTTCACCGGTGAAAACAACAAATTTTCGGAACTCCTCTTTCTATTTTTAGATTATCATAACTAAATTTAAGTATATTTTCTATGATCACAAGTGAATTAAAATCGACATTCCACCGAATCCCACAAATTGTGTTCTTATTTTATGCTTTTCACCGTTTATTTACATTTTAATATAGTTTAACTGGAGAATTTCGGTGGTATAAGGATGTCATTTTGTCACACTAATGACATCATTTTGTGTTTTGAAATGTATTGAGGCACGCCATGGGAGAAACTTCGAGAAAGGGTAACTTTTCAGCGAAAGGGAAACAGCTGTTAATTACTTTCTTGAAAAAGGGGCATTAAAGAAACAGAAAATTTGTTTATGTCAGTGTAAGATCGTTTGTTATTTCACTCGTGATCATTGAAAAATAATATTTTCACGAGTGGCTCGTAAAATAACAAACGATATTACACTGACATGAACAAATATCCTCTATGTATTCTTAACTGCAGCTGAATTAATACATTGATGGTACATTATAATCTATTTGTTCGGCGTATTCCTAATCATATCCAGATTAATCCACTCTGAGTCTTACCTGTCAAAGGACCTGATTTATCCTCATATATTTTGCTGACTTGTTTCCCACTCAGTGTGTACTTGTAGAGTGCTGTCAGATCAGTTATATACAGGTCATCCTGGTGGCAGGCAATACCTCTACATTCATGCTGTAACTAAAGCTTCCTTCCTTCCACCAGTTTCCTGTTGTTGACTGTGATGAACTGGACCTCACTTTTCAAAGTCACAGCCACTTCAGTGGGTGTGATCTGACACATATCAGATGGCGAGCTTGTCACTCTACAGTCACTCACCACCTTGTGCTGCTGGTCAAGCAGCTTGATTGTGTTATTACGATAGTCTGCTACAAGGACCTGTCCTTTTGGGAGGACACAGATGGCACGGATATAGCATTCAATTGAATCATATTTTTTTACATTATGTGCAGACTTTCCCTGCACAGTGAATACCTTGTTTGGATTCTCTTGTACCCTCAATGTCTGTGTACTGTGGTCAATCTTTCCAAGACCTGACAGTTTAGACAAGTACTGTACAATTTCACTGTTAGGCTGAAATGTTATTGAAACTCTAACCTGAAGATAGTTCTTCTTTAGAAAGGTTTCACAATGCTGTATTTTGTCCTTGCATTTCCAGGTGGCTATAAAGGATAGTTCCAGCTTGCTTTTAGCACTTATGTCCTGAATGGCATCTCGAAGTTGTTTCAATTCATCCTGAAGACTGATACATTTGTCAACATCATCTTTGCAAGAGGCTTGCAGTTTTGTCAGTGTATCTTTCATTTCATTCAGTGTCTTCTGTTCAATCGTGTCTAATGCTGCATTTATTTTTCGCCGAGTTTCATGTATCTTTTGTAACTGCTCATCGAAGAAATTTTGCATATACTGAAGGCTAGCCTCTTGGTTGCCTTGAAGTTTCCTCATTTCTTCCAGAATTGTTTGGATAGAAACTGACAGTTTTTTAAGGTCTGTGGACTGGATTTTTACTATGTCCGATATAAGAGTTACCTTTGGACAGTGTCTGAAAGTAAAGGGGAAAAACACTTTAAATTATATAAAATACTAAAATACCTATTCTTTGAAAGCTTTTATCATGGGAAAATTCTTTGGTCAAGTCAGAATGAGATGTATATATTACATGCATACAAATTGTATAATCAAAATTATTCATTTATATTAATCTAAAACACAAGTATAAATTTCATCAGACAGTTTACTGGATATAAAACCAATGACTCAATTACAAAGTCTAAAATGGCATTCTTCTTTCTATTATAATTATCGTACATGAAATAATTGATTTTTTATTAAAATGTTTAGTTTTTCATTGATATAATAAAATTATTTTTTCTTTCTTAAAATTATAGTTCCAGCTTGCAAAGAAGTTTGAAAACCCTACGTTTGTTTCGGGTGTTTTTTTTTCTATTCTTCAAGTTAAACTATACCTGTGATTAAGGAATGCACAATTTGTGCAGCACAGCTCACTGTGTTCATCGCAAAACATTTTCAGGTTTTCATCTTTATGGACATCGCATTTCAGAAGTAAATCTTCCACTTTCTTTGTCACTGGCCATTTCTTCATGTGTTCCCTTCCAAAAGTGTCATGCTTAGTAAACAACTGGCTGTGCAGGTTAATACAATTCCCACAGAAAAACTTAACACAAGATTCACAGTAGAAATCAGCTGTATTATCCAATTTCTTGTCTTCACAGGTCGAGCACAAGAAGTCTTGGACTATGTCAGATCCCTTGTTAATGGTTGATTGTGAAAAGGTTGCCATTTTACTGAAAGAATTTTACTTGTACTGTGATCTCAATTAAATAGCTGAACATATCAAGCCCATCTTACCACGGTCCGCAGTCCTAAACAAGTAGCACTAAACCTTCCACTTTCAAACTAAGATACAACTCAAGGTGATTTGAAGGTTAAAACTTTGATAAACAAACAACGTAAACTGTCATGTGAACTGTGTGGTAAGATTACACCTTCAGTTTGTGGTTAGTTTATCTAGGCACACACAAGGAAATACCTCAACTCAATGCTGTGTTTAATCAATAAAGCAACGAGGATAATGGTCGGTTTAAGTGAACTAGATAGCATGGGTATACACTGGGAGTATTTTAAACTGCACAATGCCAAGTATGGACTCCCAATATAGCTTTAATCAATGGGCTTGTCATGAAAAATAAAGCATTTACATATCAACTTATTACTTAAATAAAATCTTAAAATGTATAAAACTGTCCTTGTCATGCCTGAAATATTTCTCTTGTGCTGCTTTGTCATAGGGAGTCACCCATTTATGCCTAGTGGACTCACCCATCCTTCTTATTTGGATCAATTTATTTCCAAAATTAGGGATGTTTAGTACATTTATTTCTATATTTAGAATATTTCTTACAGAAATTCCTGTAAGCAAACAGCGCAGACCCTGATGAGACGACGCATCATGCGGTGTCTATGATGCAGCATCTCATCTGGGTCTATGCTGTTTACCAAGGCCTTTTTTTTCTAGACGCTAGACATAAATGGGTTTATTCCACTTACAATTTTCAAGATTGGTCTAAGACAAAGTTTAAATATAGCAAATGGCAATAATTGTTATCAATTGGTAAAAGGCCATGTAAATAGTGAAAACAATTATTTGTACTATTATTGACTCAGACAGTATCAAATCTGTGTCACACATATTAAAAACCTAGATAGGACAAGAATGGGTCAATTCTGGTTTAGGTCGCCCCGATAGGACAAGAATAGGTCAATGCCGGTTTAGGTTACCTTGATAGGACAAGAATAATTCAATTATGGTTTAGGTCACCCTGATAGGACAAGAAAAGGTCAATTATGGTTAATGCTGCCCTGATAGGACAAGAATAGGTCAATTATGGTTGAGGTCACTCCGATAGGACAATAATAGGTCAATTATGGTTTAGGTCCCCTGATAGGACAAGAATACATGTAGGTAAATTCTGGTTTAGGTTCCCGATAGGACAAGAATAGGTCAATTATGGTTAAGGTAACCCTGATAGGACAAGAATAGGTCAATTATGGTATAGGTCGCCCGGATAGGACAAGAATAGGTCAATTATGGTTAAGGTCACCCCGATAGGACAATAATAGGTCAATTATGGTTTAGGTCAATCCGAAAGGAAAAGAATAGGTCAATAACGGTTTAGGTCGTCCTGATAGGACAAGAATAGGTCAATTATGGTTTAGGTCACCCCGATAGGACAAGAATAGGTCAATAATGGTTTAGGTCGCCCTGATAGGACAAGAATAGGTCAATTTCGGTTAAGGTCACCCCGATAGGACAAGAATAGGTCAATTCCGATTTAGGTCGCCGTGGCATAGTGAGTATGGTGTCTGGCTAGTGACAGGAATGTCACGGTTTTATTCCAAGTGTGGGGGTATTCTTTAGCTCTCCCACAAAGATATCAAGTACTGATTCTACCCAGGAATCTTGGAAGCATTAAAATAAGCCTAAGGCTCTCGATGTTCGATGCAATTGAGCTTAAATAAATATGTTTAAACTTATTTCGGTTCACAGCCCTGCATGCTGCAGCGCTCTCAGGTCACGCCTCCTCAGTAAAGATCCTGTTGAACCATGGCGCCAAAATCGATGCGACGGACTTTATGAAGCACACGCCGCTGTTCCGAGCCTGCGAGATGGGACACACGGATGTCGTGCAGACGCTCATTGACGATGGGGCACGCGTCGGGATGCTTGACGAAGACGGACGGTCACCCCTGCATTGGTATGGGGGCTGAATTGAATTTTTTTCGTGTTAAGAATAAATATTTATAAAGTTCCTAGGTGAGAAGTTAATTGGCCATGGAACTCAGAATTAATTTATTAATTCAGACAGTTTTTCTATCACCAAACATGCACTTATTTATTCTTACTTCATATATTTCTATTTTTCCCACATGTTTATTTTCTATTCCACCCACTTGTTTTTTTTTTCTATTCCTCTATACAAAATGTTTATTGTATATTCCCTAGGTGTTTATTTTCTATTTTCCACCTGTTTGTTTTGAATTCTCCAGATTTGTATTGTCTATTCCCCAAAGGTTTGTTTTCTATTCCCCAGATGTTTATTTTCTATTCCCCACATGCCCATTTTTTATTCCCCAGGGCTGCACTGGGAGGCCATGCCTACATCTGCCAGACCCTCATCAAATACGTTGTCGACCCAAATATCAAGGACTCCTCAGGGTAAAGTACTTTTTGAGCTTATACTTCAATACAATATTGCAATAGTAAAATTGTGGCAGATTTTGCGGTTTGCTTTACTTAATTTTTAGCGAGGCTGTTTTCGGAGAAAACCCGAGCTATTGTCATAGCCAGCTCGTCTGCCGTCCGCCGTAGGCGTCATGCTAAAACATTAACATTGGCTCTAAAATCAAAGTGCTTCCACCTACAACTTTGAAACTTCATATGTAGATGCACCTTGATGAGTTCTACACGCCACACCCATTTTTGGGTCACTAGGTCAAAGGTCAAGGTCACTGTGACCTCTTATATCAAACTTTAACATAGGCTCTAAAATCAAAGTGCTTCCACCTACAACTTTGAAACTTCATATGTAGTTGCACCTTGATGAGTTCTACATGCCACACCCATTTTTGGGTCACTAGGTCAAAGGTCAAGGTCACTGTGACCTCTAATATAAAACTTTAACAAAAACCTTAACATTGCCTCTAAAATCAAAGTGCTTCCACCTACAACTTTGATACTTCATTTGTAGATGCACCTTGATGAGTTCTACACGCCACACCCATTTTGGGTCACTAGGTCAAATGTCAAGGTCACTGAGACCTCTAAAAAAAAATCTGACAAGCTTTTGCAGCTGAGCGTGGCACCCGTTATGCGGTGCTCTTGTTTTTTTTTAACTTCATTTTGGTGTTAAAAAATTTAGTGTGCTTTATACATGGTTTCCTGAAATACATGAATTTGTTTAATTGTGGATCCAAATAACAGCCTTTATTCAGAGTAGGCCCCTTAAAATGCCTTATGATATAAGCTAGATTATTTGGTATGTGTAATGTTTGTTGAAAGTACTGCGTTAACCGAAATATCAAGGACATGTTGGGATGCTAGGCTGCTTAACTACTTTCTGAGTTTAAGTATTTTGTGTGGCTTGTTAACAGTATGGTGGATTTCTAATTTTGTGAAAAAATAAGAGGATTTTGCATTGGTCATTTTCCTGTCAACCTACGAATATTATTATTTTACAGTACTTGGTGCATTTTTTTGTCAGCTATAAATTTGCCAAGGATAATCAAATCTATGTGTGTTTTATTTTAAAATTAACCATTAATTTTTAGCTCATCTATTTTTTGAAAAAAAAAAGAGCTATTGTTATCACCTTGGTGTCGGCGTCTGCGTCGGCGTCGACATCAGCGTTGGTGTCCGGTTAAGTTTTGCGTTTAGGTCCACTTTTCTCAGAAAGAATCAATGCTATTGCATTCAAACTTGGTACACTTACTTACTATCATGAGAGGACTGGGCAGGCAAAGTTAGATAACTCTGGCGTGCATTTTGACAGAATTATGTGCCCTTTTTATTTAAGTTTTGCGTTTAGGTCCACTTTTCTCAGAAAGTATCAATGCTATTGCATTCAAACTTGGTACACTTACTTACTATCATGAGGGGACTGGTCAGGCAAAGATAGATAACTCTGGTGTGCATTTTGACAGAATTATGTGCCCTTTTTATACTTAGAAAATTGAAAATTTTGGTTAAGTAGGGGACTGTGCAGGCAAAGTAATGTAACTCTGACTGGCATTTTGACAGAATTATGTGCCCTTTTTATACTTAGAAAATTGAAAATTTGTTTAAGTTTTGTGTTTAGGTCCACTTTATTCCTACAGTATCAAAGCTATTGCTTTCATACTTGCAACACTTATTAACTATCATAAGGGGACTGTGCAGGCAAAGTTATGTAACACTGACTGGCATTTGGGCGGAATTATGGGCCCTTTATACTTAGAAAATTGAAAATTTGGTTAAGTTTTGTGTTTTGGTCCACTTTACCCCTAAAGTATCATAGATATTGCGTTCATACTTGGAACACTCGCAAACTATCATAAGGGTACAATAAAAGGACAAGTTGCATAACTCTGGTTGTCATTTATATGGAATAATGGCCCTTTTTTGACTTAGTAACTTTGAATATATGGTTAAATTTTGTGTTTTGATCCACTTTACTTCTTAATTATCAAGGCTATTGCTTTCAAACTTCAAATACTTTCATGCTATTATGAGGTTACTGTACCTGGCAAGTTGAATTTTACCTTGACCTTTGAATGACCTTGACTCTCAAGGTCAAATTATTAAATATTGCTAAAATTGCCATAACTTCTTCATTTATGATTAGATTTGATTGATACTTTGACAAAACTACTCTTACCTGACATACCACAATAGACTCCACCCAAACCATTCTCCAGGCCCTCCCCCCTCCCCCCCCCGAATCCCCCCCCCCCTAATTTTGTTTTTGTTTTTTGATCATCTCACAAATGACCACCACACCCTCACACTATACTCCCCCACCCCGACCCCCCATTTTTTTTTTAAACAGTTAAAAAACACATATATTTCTATTTATTATTTTATGTTTGAAATACCGTCCAACCATCGCACCCAAGAATCCCCCCCACCCACCCCTCCCCCCACCCCCCCCCTATTTTTTAAGATCATCTCACAAATGACCACCACACCCTCACACTATACCCCCCACCCCACCCACCCCCCCCCCCCCCCACTAATTTGATTTTTTTTTAAACGGTTACAAAACACAAATATTTATTTTTATTATTTTATGTTTGAAATACCGTCCAACCATCGCACCGAAGAAACTCCCCCCCCCCCAATTTTATATATTTTTTTTGCATTTTTTTCGCATTTTTGGAAAATTATGTAATAAATGTCCACACCCCCACACTATACACCCCTTTTCACTCCACCCCTCCCTCCTTTGCGATTGAAAATGAGAGTCACTTCACCTTTAAAAAGAAAATAGATGAGCGGTCTGCACCCGCAAGGCGGTGCTCTTGTATTAATGAATCGATAACCTTTTAAACAACTCCGCCTAGGACCTACAATGTACTGATGTTTTCTCTACAGGCGAACTCCAATACAGTGTGCGGCCTACGGGGGATACGTCAACTGTATGTCTGTACTCCTTGAGCAGACCCTAACGCCAATGACTGTGAGGTAAGCCAGGTTTTTTTTTGGGTTGTGGGGGAAGGGGCCTTTAGCCCTTATGTGGGGGAAATTTTACGCTTTGCGCTTTGTCTGTCAGTCAGTCAGTCACACTTTTCTGGATCCTGCGATAACTTTTAAAGTTCATATATTTTTTTCATGAAACTTGGAACATGGATAGAGGGCAATATGGGCATTATGCATGTCATTTAATTTTGTTCCTACATCAAAAATTCTGGTTGCTATGGCAACAAATATAAAAAAATTCTGACAATGGTTGAATTTTGGACAATGGTGGAGCAGGTAGGGAACAATATTGCTTGATTGCATCACAAGCCTAAGGCTTATTGAAACGCTCTTGAGTCCGTTTCCTAGGTAAAACTATCACTTGGTTTCTTTGATGGAGATCTATAGAATGCTCCCGCTGTGGGGATCAAACCCTTGACCTCCCAGAAGCTAGGCTGACACCATATCCACTACACCACAAAGACCGTCAGGAACGTTCTTTTTATGTAACAGGCTTAAATTTGTGTACTTAGAATCATGGTTTTTAATGTAACAGCCTTACTGTGAACCATGGTTTTTAATGTCACAGGCTTACTGTGAACCATGGTTTTGAATGTCCCAGGCTTACTGCGAACCATGGCTTTTAATGCCACAGGCTAACTGTGAATCATGGTTTTGAATGCCTCAGGCTTACTGTGAATCATGGTTTTGAATTTCACAGGCTTACTGTGAACCATGGTTTTGATTGTCACAGGCTTACTGTGAATCATGGATTTGAATGTCACAGGCTTACTGTAAACTAGTTTTGAATGTCAACAGGCTTACTGTGAATTGTGGTTTTGAATGTAAGAGTCTTACTGTGAACTGTGGTTTTGCATGTTACAGGCTTGTTGTGAACTGTGGTTTTGAATGTCACAGGCTTACTGTGAACCATGATTTTGAATGACACAGGCTTGCTGTGAACCATGATTTTGAATATCACAGTCTTACTGTGAACCATGGCTTTAAATGTCACAGGCTTACTGTGTTCCATGGTTTTGAAGGTCACAGGCTTACTGTGAACCATGGTTTTGAAGATCGCAGACTTACTGTGAACCATGGTTTTGAAGGTCATAGGCTAAATGTGAATCATGGTTTTGAATGGCACGGGCTAACTGTGAACCATGGTTTTTAATGTTACAGGCTTACTGTCAATCATGGTTTTAAATGTCACAGGTTTATGTGAACCATGGCTATAAACATCACAGGCTTATTGTGAACCATGGTTTTGAATGTCACAGGCTTACTGTGAACCATGGTTTTTAATATTACAGGCTTACTGTGAACTGTGGTTTTTAATGTCACAGGCTTACTGTGAACCATGGTTTTGAATGTCACAGGCTTACTGCGAACCAGGGTTTTTAATGCCACAGGCTTACTGTGAATCATGGTTTTGAATGCAACAGGCTTAGTGTGAATCAGGTATTTAAATTTCACAGGCTTACTGTGAACCATGGTTTTGACTGTCACAGGCTTACTGTGAACCATGGTTTTGAATGTCACAGGCTTACTGCGAACCATGGTTTTGAATGTCACAGGCTTACTGTGAACCATGGTTTTGAATGTCACAGGCTTACTGTGAACCATGGCTTTAAATGTCACAGGCTTACTGTGAACCATGGTTTTGAATGTCTCAGGTTTACTGTGAAACATGGCTTTAAATGTCACAGGCTTACTGTCAATCATGGTTTTGAATGTCATATGTTTATGTGAACCATGACTTTGTACGTCACAGGCTTACTGTGAACCATGGTTTTGAGTGTCACAGGCTGACTGGGAACCATGGTTTTGAATGTCACAGGCTTACTGTGAACTATGGTTTTAAATGTCACAGGCTAACAGTCATGCTCTGGGTGTTATTGGCTTAAGAGTGTGATGCTTTTAATTTTGAGTGTCACAGGCTTGTAGCTGAAGTTTTATATTCATTTTGTGAATTTATCACACACTGAAAATAATAATTTTCTAGCATGATCTCACATGGTTCGGTTTGAAACCTGGTGATCAGAATAAGGAAGATAGGATGACAACATCTACATTTGCTCCTGATTTTTTTTATCTAAATTGCTTTGAGGATATAAATCTAATTTTCTGTATTTCAACAACCACAAACTATATTGGTCATATTTATGCATATTTTAAATTGTTCTCCAAATTTTTACTCTTGCTAGTACTTGTTTTCAAGGCAAGTTACCAATTGTGCATACAATACAAAACAATCTATACAATTTACCCCTAAAGATAGAACAAACATGATTTAAGCCGAATGCACCTTCTTGAAATGTTAATGGAATGCATTATGGGTTTAAGCCAGAAATGTTAATGCAATTCATTAAGGGTTTAAGCCAGAAATGTTAATGCCATGGCATTAGGGGTTTAAGCGAGAAATGCAAATGCAATGCATTAAGGGTTTAAGCAAGAAATGTTAATGCAATTTATTAGGGGGCTAAGCAAGAAATATTAATGCAATTCATTTGGATTTAAAGCCAGAACTGTTAATGCAATGCATAAGGGTTAAGCCAGAAAAGTTAATGCAATGAATTAGGGGTTTAAGCCAAAAATGTTAATGCAATGTATTAGGGGTTAAGTCAGTTTTATGGAATGCCAGTATATTCTGGAAATACTTGGCTTTATGCATATGCATAAAGTGCCATCCCAGCTTATCCTGTGCAGTCTGCACAGACTAATCAGGGACAACTCTTTCTGCTTTTATGGAATTTTGGTTTTAAGGAACTCTATTTTAAAAGAATGATCCAGTCTATGTGGACTGCACAGGCTAATCTGGGAGGACACCTTAAAGGGGCCGTCCAACAGATTTTGGCATGTATTGAAACTTGTCATTACATGCTTTAAATGCTTTATATTGATAAATTAAAACATTTGAACTATAAATCTCCAGTAAAAAAACAAGAATACAATTTTTAAAAAAGGGAAAAAGTAACCCTCAACAGGGTTCGAACCACTTATCCCTGGATTCCTGGAGTCCTGGAGTAAAAAGCCTCCCGCCTAGACCACTCAACCATCCACGCTGACATTAAAAGCGGATGTATTGTTGAGCTATATAAGCAATTCTCGTAGTTTCCCAAAATATCAAATCGCGTCGATACAATGCTTTATCTGTTGGACAGCCCCTTTAAGCACTTGCAATAAGTCCCATTTTCCCAGAGCAAGGCTCATATATAGTCTGTCATACTACGGGACCAAATTTTTGACCGTATTATTTGTATGTAATGACTGCCCTGTACTGAGCCTGCAGTAAAGCTCATCTAGTTCTGGGAAAACTTTAAATGCGTAAATTGTCATCCCAGATTAGCCTGTGTGGACTGTGGACTGCTAATCCAAGACATTTTTGACATGCATTAGGCCCCGTTGTCCCAGAATGAGGCTCACATATAAGATACGTATGTTTTTGTATACAACTAGCAAACACATTTGACCATATTCTTTGCACGGAATGAATGCTCATCACAGACACCTTCATTATATTTGGAATTTTTTATAAACTACGCAACATATTCTTGCAGGGGATGACTGTTCTCCATTGGGCATGCAGTAAAGGTCATCTGGACGCTGTGAAACTGCTCAATCACATGTTGTTCACAGAGGAAAGGTACAAACATACAGAACAATAACATAATTTAGTCAATGTTCTAACTCACTTTTTTCTCAAATTTAAGATTAGTTAGACCATCATTCTCAATTTGGTCTGACTTAAACCTTAGTTAGTGGAGGAATATGTGCATATCCTTGTAACGAAGATTTGATATTGTTCGTGAGCTGAAGGACATACTCAATATCTCAATTCCTACAAAAATGACCTAATCCGATTGGCTAAGACAGTCATGTGCCAATTGTGTATTATCCATACACCCCAAGAAATTTCCATTCACCCAGAGTAACCGGGTAGTTGGTTGAGAAATAATCCTTGAACAATTAGTAACTGATGGTGTATGGGATGTACATGTATATCCCATACACCATCAGTTACTCACAGTTTTACTAAAATACCTTATTATTTGTTGATATGTTGAATTTAGTGGACACAGAAATGTTATCTCTTGAGTTGAGCAAATAAATGATAATGGGCCCATTTACTGATTTGTAACCTCTCATTTCAGGTACACTCCATTGGACTATGCACTAATGGTGTATTACCTCTCATTACAGGTACACTCCACTGGACTAAGCACTGATGGTGTATTACCTCTCATTTCAGGTACACTCCACTGGACTAAGCACTGATGGTGTATTACCTCTCATTTCAGGTACACTCCACTGGACTATGCACTGATGGTGTATTACCTCTCATTTCAAGTACACTTCACTGGACTATGGACTGATGGTGTATTACCTCTCATTTCAGGTACACTCCACTGGACTAAGCACTGATGGTGCATTACCTCTCATTTCAGGTACACTCCACTGGACTATGCACTGATGGTGTATTATCTCTCATTAAAGGTACACCCCACTGGACTATGCACTGATGGTGTATTACCTGTCATTACAGGTACACTCCGCTTGACTACGTACTGATGGTGTATTACCTCTCATTTCAGGTACACTTCACTGGACTATGCACTGATGGTGTATTTCCTCTCATTTCAAGTACACTCCACTACACTACGCACTAATGGTGTATTTCCTCTCATTTCAGGTACACTCGACTGGACTATGCACTGATGGTGTATTACCTCTCATTACAGGTACACTCCACTGGACTATGCACTGATGGTGTATTACCTCTCATTTCAAGTACACTCCACTTGACTACGTACTGATGGTGTATTACCTCTCATTACAGGTACACTCCACTGCACTAAGCACTGATGTTGTATTACCTCTCATTTCAAGTACACTCCACTCGACTACGCACTGATGGTGTATTACCTCTCATTACAGGTACACTCCACTGGACTACACAATGACGGTGTATTACCTCTCATTTCAATTACACTCCACTAGAGTACGCACTGATGGTGTATTACCTGTCATTACAGGTACACTCCACTGGACTACGCACTGATGGTGTTTTACCTCTCATTACAGGTACACTCCACTAACCTACGCACTGATGGTGTATTACCTCTCATTTCAGGTGCACTCCACTGGACTACGCACTGATGGGTAAACATCATGAGGTGGCTCAGTTTCTCCTGGAGCAAGAAGCGCTTTCCATAACAGGTCAATAGGGGCCGGCATTGGGGTCTATCACAGGTAAATATGGGTGTAAAAGCCGTACTTCACATGTACATAAAGGCTGAAAAGGAGGTCATAAGGGGTCCATGACATGTAAATAGGGTTGAAAAAAGTGATATATGACAGGTAAGAGTGGGTATGAAAAAGGGGTCCAAAAATGGGTCAATCACAGGTAATTATGGTTAGAAAAAGGGGTCAGTCACAGGTATATAGAGATAAAAAAGTTCTTTCCAATACAGGTAAAAAAAGAGGCCGGAATAGGGGTCCATTACAGGTAAATAGGGATCATAAAAGCAGTCCTTCACAGGTATATAGGCGCTGAAAAGGAGGTCCAACTAGGGGTCCATCGCAGGTAAACGGCGTTTGAAAAAGGGTTCCATAACAGGTAAATTGGGGTTTGAAAAAGGGGTCCATCACATGTAAATAGGTGTTTGAAAACGAAGTATATCACAGGTAGTTAGAGATGAAAAAAGGGGTCCAAAAAGGGGTTAATCACCGGTAGTAAGGGTTGGAATATTGGCCTTCATAGGTAAATAGGGGTAGAAAAAAGCAGACCAAAAAGGGGGTCCATCACAGATAAACATGGTTGGAAAAAGGGGTCCATAAAAGGTTAATATGGGTGTAAAAAAAGTTATTCAGAGGTACATAAGGGCAGAAAAGGAGGTCCAAAAAGGGGGTCCATCACAGGTAAATATGGGTTCAGCAGGGACCTCTCTCCATCACAGGTACAGAGGAGTGAAACAATGTCTTGCATTTAATATGGCATACTATGTGGCCTTTTCAGTATATTCAGGGAATAAAATGTACGCCCATGAAATTGGGAATTTTAGCCTATATGCTTTAACAAAAAGTTGGACGTTTTTTTGTATAATAGGATAATTCAGGAATTATTGACAAAACTGCATTAAATGAAATAGTTTTTTTTAACGCAAATACGTATTTGAAACTGTTATTTTAACTTGAACATTCTTCTTAACACTTAACACATAAATTGTGATACTTATCTAACTTATCAATTACTTTTTTCAAACCGTAAAGGTAAATATCTGATCGGTCGATTGCTAGGCTGTCAGAAGGTTACCTAAAAGTCGACCTCAGATAGATATGCAAATACATGAACAATTTTAGGATTCGATCATTGATGAACAATTCTTGCACAAGTAGAAGTTTTAAGAAAAATTCTGTAAAAGAAAGATGCCTGCCACATGCAATACATGAGTGCCGATTTATTACCACTGCCAAACATATGTTTCTTGTTCTGAGATACTTGGGCTTAATGCATGTGCGTAAAGTGTCGTCCCAGATTAGCCTGTGCAGTCCGCACAGGCTAATCAGGGACGACAATTTCCGCTTTTATGGTATTTTTAGTTTCAAGGAAGTCCCTCCTTGCCGCAAATCAAGTTTAGGCGGAAAGTGTCTTCCCTGATTAGCCTGTGCGGACTGCACAGGCTTATCTGGGACGACACTTTACGCACAAGCATTAAGCCCTGTTTTCTCAGAACAAGACAAATATGATTGTAAAACTGAACCTTGAACGATACCTAATCTATTGATCAGATGTTAATTTTGAAAGGACAGTGTTCAAATACTGATATGAAGAATAAACAGGTATTGGCAAGAGGGTGTTTAAATATTATCTGATGTTCTCTGATAAAATGTAGTACAGCCAGAGTCAACATTTAGCGTGTTAACCTATTTAGAAGCCATATATCAGAATGTTTATCTTGACACTATCAAAGCCAAGTATGATGAGGGTCATGTGTGTCCAAAAATTAGGTTAAAGGTTTAACCCTTTCCCACTCAGAAGCAAGGTGAAAATTGTTATGTGCAAACAGCGTAAAACCAGAACAGCCTGTGAGTCACTCGCAGTTTGTTCAGGTTTTCTGCTGTTTGCAGCTCATCAGTATCAAAGGGTTGGAAATGAAGCCTTTAAAACTTGAAATTAAGAAAGTTCTTTAGTTAAATTATTTTTTTTTTAGGTTCTGCACAACGTCAAAATATGTATCTAAGTGGTAAATGGTTAGCGAACAAACTTGTTAACCAGTCTAGAAACCATATTTATGACTCAATCTTGATAAAACTTTGTCTGTGGTTGATCGTGACAATATCAATGTCAGGCTTGGATCTGGGTCAACTGGGTCAATGAATAGATCACTTTGTCAATGTTCAACAATTAGTTTTCAGAAAACTTAGGTGAGGGCTTAAGAGCTATCTTGATGAACTTTCATTTTTCAATAAATTAAAGGGATGCAATTGCATCTTTAAGAATAATGATTGTTTACAGCTGTATTCATGTGTCCATTGTTATGCCCCCGGATCGAATGATTGGGGGTATATTATTTTTGGCCTATCTGTCTGTGATGGTATGTGTGTGTCTGTCTGTGTGTCGGTCCTTAAACTTAAACCTTGGTCTTAACTTTTGCAATATTGAAGATAGCAACTTGATATTTGGCATGCATGTGTTTCTCATGGAGCTGCACATTTTGAGTGGTGAAAGGTCAAGGTCATCCTTCAATGTCAAAGGTCATTTGTTTCTAAAATTGCTGCCGTGCGTCTTCAAAGCGTCATAGTAGGGGGCATTGTGTTTCACAAACACAGCTCTTGTTTCTGCTGATTGTTGAACTTTCATTTTTCAATAAATTAAAAGGATACAATTGTATCTTTAACAAAAATGATTATTAACAGCTGTATTCATGTGTCAATTTTCTCTGCTGATTAAAAAGTTAAAAAATAATGTAATACCAATTAATTATTTTGTAAAAAACATTGTCTGCATGTTCCTGTTCATGTATTCTGTCCCACGAACCTTACAATATAAGACATAATTCTATTTTATAATTTAAAATACATATGAAAAGCCTTTTTCATAAGCATGTACATGCAATTAGATTTTGATTTTATAAATATTCAATTATTTTTGTTTAAGTGCGAGTACAATTTTCGAAAGGTTTTCCATTCACATATCATCCTGGAAATGTAGAAGACCCCTATTGAAATTGGGGTCACTAGGTCAAAGGTCAAGGTCACTATCACACTGCGATTCAATGACCGCACGTCCGAAATGTACTCTTTCCACCTTCATGCAGGCTTGAATAATACAGCAAAATTTGAAACCAATTTGGATATGGCACCTTTTAAATTATTCACCATTTTTTTCAGCAACCTAAAACCTGATGGATACACAATGTATAAACTTGAAAGTTATGTGCTGAATCAGTCATTTATTGTGTTGGATTTTTAGCAAAATGTTGGGCCCAACATAGCCTTTCGGATATAAAATCATTTTCAGTTGACGCAAGGTTGAAGAGTGTCTTTTTCATATCTAATTTTAGCTCATCTGTTTTTTGAAAAAAATTATGCTGATTATTAACAGCTGTATGCATGTGTCCATTTTCTCTGCTGATTAAAAAGTTAAAAAATAATGTAATACCAATTAATTATTTTGTAAGAAACATTGTCTGCATTTTCCTGTTCATGTATTCTGTCCTACGAACCTTACAATATAAGACATAATTCTATTTAATTAGTTAAGATGCATATGAAAAGCCTTTTTCATAAGCATGTACATGCAATTAGATTTTGATTTTATAAATATTCTTTTATTTTTGTTTAAGTGCGAATACAATTTTCGAAAGGTTTTCCATTCACATATCATCCTGGAAATGTACAGTCTTAACGACTTGCTATGAGATTATTTTATTTGTCGCGGTGTTGCAGGCATTTTACAGTATAGCTTGTTTTAGTTGCTGTCCCGAAAATCCAGCCTAAATGCATGTGCCTATAGTGTCGTCCCATATAGGGTTGTGCAGTTAACGCAGGCTAATCAGTGATTACACTTTCCACTTTTATTGAATTTTTGGTTTCAAAGAAGTCTCTTTTTGGCGAAAATCTAGTCTATGCAGAAAGTGTTGTTCCAGATTAGCCTGTGCAGACTGCATATGCTAATCTAAGATGACACTGTATGCACATGCATTAAAATCCTTTTTCTCAGAGGCACAATATTGGACTAAATTAAAATTGTGTCTTGAGGCTAACAATCTCAATACACGCTAGATTTCATACAAGTTGAAACTTAAGTAAAAAAATCTGAATACCATCTGTGCATCTAATCTAAATCACGGATGACACTTGACGCACTTGTTTTAAACCTATTTTTTCCAGAACGTGGCTCTTGTCTACCTTTAGTTAGTTGTTGTTTTATTCCCCTCTTTTGAAGAAGAATGGGTATATTGTTTTGCTGGATGTCTGTCGGTAGACCAGTTCGTTTCCGATCCATAACTCGTCAACGAATTGACCGATTGGCTTGATACTTCACATTTGCATTGGCCTTGGGCATTAGATGACCCCTATTGAAATTGGGGTCACTAGGTCAAAGGTCAAGGTCACTATCACACTGCGATTCAATTACCGCACGTCCGAAATGTACTCTTTCCACCTTCATGCAGGCTTGAATAAATCAAGAGCTAGTATGGGTCGATTTATTGCAATTTTAAATGGATATTAAAATTACATGATCAATCGGTACCCCTCGCACTTATCCGATGTTTTACGGAAAGGGCCGAGAATGTCCGATGGATTGCATGACATTCGTAAAGGATACAATTACAGACTCGTCAACAGTCTGGGGATATTTCGAAAGTTTAACTGAGCGATGACAACACAATCAATAATACAGCAAAATTTGAAACCAATTTGGATATGGCACCTTTTAAATTATTCACCATTTTTTTCAGCAACCTAAAACCTGATGGATACACAATGTATAAACTTGAAAGTTATGTGCTGAATCAGTCATTTATTGTGTTGGATTTTTAGCAAAATGTTGGGCCCAACATAGCCTTTCGGATATAAAATCATTTTCAGTTGACGCAAGGTTGAAGAGTGTCTTTTTCATATCTAATTTTAGCTCATCTGTTTTTTGAAAAAAATTATGCTGATTATTAACAGCTGTATGCATGTGTCCATTTTCTCTGCTGATTAAAAAGTTAAAAAATAATGTAATACCAATTAATTATTTTGTAAGAAACATTGTCTGCATTTTCCTGTTCATGTATTCTGTCCTACAAACCTTACAATATAAGACATAATTCTATTTAATTAGTTAAGATGCATATGAAAAGCCTTTTTCATAAGCATGTACATGCAATTAGATTTTGATTTTATAAATATTCTTTTATTTTTGTTTAAGTGCGAATACAATTTTCGAAAGGTTTTCCATTCACATATCATCCTGGAAATGTACAGTCTTAACGACTTGCTATGAGATTATTTTATTTGTCGCGGTGTTGCAGGCATTTTACAGTATAGCTTGTTTTAGTTGCTGTCCCGAAAATCCAGCCTAAATGCATGTGCCTATAGTGTCGTCCCATATAGGGTTGTGCAGTTAACGCAGGCTAATCAGTGATTACACTTTCCACTTTTATTGAATTTTTGGTTTCAAAGAAGTCTCTTTTTGGCGAAAATCTAGTCTATGCAGAAAGTGTTGTTCCAGATTAGCCTGTGCAGACTGCATATGCTAATCTAAGATGACACTGTATGCACATGCATTAAAATCCTTTTTCTCAGAGGCACAATATTGGACTAAATTAAAATTGTGTCTTGAGGCTAACAATCTCAATACACGCTAGATTTCATACAAGTTGAAACTTAAGTAAAAAAATCTGAATACCATCTGTGCATCTAATCTAAATCACGGATGACACTTGACGCACTTGTTTTAAACCTATTTTTTCCAGAACGTGGCTCTTGTCTACCTTTAGTTAGTTGTTGTTTTATTCCCCTCTTTTGAAGAAGAATGGGTATATTGTTTTGCTGGATGTCTGTCGGTAGACCAGTTCGTTTCCGATCCATAACTCGTCAACGAATTGACCGATTGGCTTGATACTTCACATTTGCATTGGCCTTGGGCATTAGATGACCCCTATTGAAATTGGGGTCACTAGGTCAAAGGTCAAGGTCACTATCACACTGCGATTCAATTACCGCACGTCCGAAATGTACTCTTTCCACCTTCATGCAGGCTTGAATAAATCAAGAGCTAGTATGGGTCGATTTATTGCAATTTTAAATGGATATTAAAATTACATGATCAATCGGTACCCCTCGCACTTATCCGATGTTTTACGGAAAGGGCCGAGAATGTCCGATGGATTGCATGACATTCGTAAAGGATACAATTACAGACTCGTCAACAGTCTGGGGATATTTCGAAAGTTTAACTGAGCGATGACAACACAATCAATAATACAGCAAAATTTGAAACCAATTTGGATATGGCACCTTTTAAATTATTCACCATTTTTTTCAGCAACCTAAAACCTGATGGATACACAATGTATAAACTTGAAAGTTATGTGCTGAATCAGTCATTTATTGTGTTGGATTTTTAGCAAAATGTTGGGCCCAACATAGCCTTTCGGATATAAAATCATTTTCAGTTGACGCAAGGTTGAAGAGTGTCTTTTTCATATCTAATTTTAGCTCATCTGTTTTTTGAAAAAAATTATGCTGATTATTAACAGCTGTATGCATGTGTCCATTTTCTCTGCTGATTAAAAAGTTAAAAAATAATGTAATACCATTTAATTATTTTGTAAGAAACATTGTCTGCATTTTCCTGTTCATGTATTTTGTCCTACGAACCTTACAATATAAGACATAATTCTATTTAATTAGTTTAGATGCATATGAAAAGCCTTTTTCATAAGCATGTACATGCAATTAGATTTTGATTTTATAAATATTCTTTTATTTTTGTTTAAGTGCGAATACAATTTTCGAAAGGTTTTCCATTCACATATCATCCTGGAAATGTACAGTCTTAACGACTTGCTATGAGATTATTTTATTTGTCGCGGTGTTGCAGGCATTTTACAGTATAGCTTGTTTTAGTTGCTGTCCCGAAAATCCAGCCTAAATGCATGTGCCTATAGTGTCGTCCCATATAGGGTTGTGCAGTTAACGCAGGCTAATCAGTGATTACACTTTCCACTTTTATTGAATTTTTGGTTTCAAAGAAGTCTCTTTTTGGCGAAAATCTAGTCTATGCAGAAAGTGTTGTTCCAGATTAGCCTGTGCAGACTGCATATGCTAATCTAAGATGACACTGTATGCACATGCATTAAAATCCTTTTTCTCAGAGGCACAATATTGGACTAAATTAAAATTGTGTCTTGAGGCTAACAATCTCAATACACGCTAGATTTCATACAAGCTGAAACTTAAGTAAAAAAATCTGAATACCATCTGTGCATCTAATCTAAATCACGGATGACACTTGACGCACTTGTTTTAAACCTATTTTTTCCAGAACGTGGCTCTTGTCTACCTTTAGTTAGTTGTTGTTTTATTCCCCTCTTTTGAAGAAGAATGGGTATATTGTTTTGCTGGATGTCTGTCGGTAGACCAGTTCGTTTCCGATCCATAACTCGTCAACGAATTGACCGATTGGCTTGATACTTCACATTTGCATTGGCCTTGGGCATTAGATGACCCCTATTGAAATTGGGGTCACTAGGTCAAAGGTCAAGGTCACTATCACACTGCGATTCAATGACCGCACGTCCGAAATGTACTCTTTCCACCTTCATGCAGGCTTGAATAAATCAAGAGCTAGTATGGGTCGATTTATTGCAATTTTAAATGGATATTCACATTACATGATCAATCGGTATCCCTCGCACTTATCCGATGTTTTACGGAAAGGGCCGAGAATGTCCGATGGATTGCATGACATTCGTAAAGGATACAATTACAGACTCGTCAACAGTCTGGGGATATTTCGAAAGTTTAACTGAGCGATGACAACACAATCAATAATACAGCAAAATTTGAAACCAATTTTGATACTGCACCTTTAAAGTTATTCACCATTTATTTCAGCAACCTAAAACCTGATGGATACACAATGTATAAACTTGAAAGTTATGTGCTGAATCAATCATTTCTTGTGTTGGATTTTTAGCAAAATGTTGGGCCCAACATAGCCTTTCGGATATAAAATCATTTTCAGTTGACGCAAGGTTGAAGAGTGTCTTTTATATATTTATTTTTTTCAGTTGTTGTATCTGTCCTTTTTCAGAGACAAAACGAACGAAGCGCAAGATGCGCTAATGGTTTGAAAATATTTCAAATGCCGCACATTTTGTCTCGACTCGAAACAAGCTTCGGATGGAAATATGTTGACGACCTTTGTTGAGTTATACGCTGAATGATAGAAGTGGTTAATTGAAATAGAAACCAGGAAGATCGGGAGAAGGTTTAATAGACCTGGCTGTACTAGTCAAGTCTACACGACACTAATCGCCTTTACGTTGACAAGACATTAAAGAAAACCGTGAGTAATTCGAGGACATATTGAGATAGTAAGTGTTTTTTTACAGGTAAAAAGCGGATTTAACAAAAGCGTAGTGCGTTAGAAATTTAAACACGCCTTTTCTGGATATAGAAAATATATAGAAAATATTTTGTAAAAAATTCAGAGCAAAGAACGTTGGATTTACTAGTGTTTAAATTAGCGCTGGTGAAAAACTGGTAGATGACAGCGGAAGTTGTGTTGTATGTCAACAAAACGCGGGAAATCTTTACATTCGATGAGCAATCATGAACTATAAGTTTGTTTTAAAATAATAACAATAAGAACATTAACATGTCCGAAAACTCGGTAAAAACGAACGGAAGTGGCGATTCCATCGTAAGCAAAGAGTACAGGTGGGTGGCGGAGTTCTTAGCGGGGCCCGGCGGCTACCTGGAAAAAGCGGAAATAGTCAGCGACTGGTTCCCGAACCGCCAGACTGCCACGGACGACGCGTGGTCGCGTGCCAACAGCGAGGTGTCGGACTATCCGTTCTCGCGCGGCCGGATACTCAAACTGATCGTCGAGGACAAGAACGGAAGTGTTGTGGAGCTCAGCAACGCTATGAATGTAACCTCGCGGCGTTGACAGCGACGCGCAGTAAGGCAAAACATTCATTTGTTTTCTTATTTCCATAATATTACATCTGCGAGTTCTTACGCAAGGATTGTGCCCTCTCGTTGACAGAGTCGCGTGGGAGTGCGAGAATTTGACGCGTTTTTTTTATTATCCAATGAATGCAGCGTAAACTTTGTATGAATTAAACACAAATCATTTATTTCGTGGCGGAATGCTGGATGCTGCACCAATAGCAGAAGATGTATCTCTAGTGTATATATATATATCAGTGGCAATTTGAGCCGCATTCGGGGGAAACTGGGTTTAATGCATGTGCCTAAAGTGTCGTCTCAGATAAGCCTGTGCAGTCCGCACATGCTTATAGGTACGACACTGGATTTTTGTTTATCAGTGACTTCCTCAAGACGAACAATTCCATAAAGCCGGAAAGTGTCGTATCTGAATAGCCAGCACACGTAGATTACATGTACGAGGATTATGTCCGCCATGAACATACATTTTGTCAAAGGATGTATTCATACTCGTGTTTTTTATCAATCATCCAATATATCGTATACATTTATAACAAATGTTTCACGACATGACAGTAAACTTTGTATTGTGTGTATTTTGCATAATTTAAATACCATATACTTGACTCTTAGACGGATTTCAAATGTGTATTGTATTCAACATAATAGACTCCAATAATTTAATACTCTTCCCCGAATTACAGTAACATAATATTATGTCATGGACGTTATATTGCGCATATTAAATATGCCAAGAGATTTGAGACTTACTATCATAAAGTTAAATATTTAAATAATTTGCACTTCCTTGAAGAAGAGGTATCGTCGGCTGTAAAATGACAGGCTGAAAAGTCCGACTGTTTTCATTAATCATGAATATTGTATGTACTTGAATTTGTCAGTAAAACTGTTTGATACCTGGTTTATTTAGTGACTTAACAAAACATGGCAAAACAAACATTGATTTGGAAGCGATACAGATATCGATTTAGAGACGTATGTGCAAATTGTGTACATGTACGTCAGGATTGTGTTCAATATCGTTCCCAAATATCCATTATATGCATCATTTGACGATTTAAAAACTTGAAAAGCGCTGCAACGCGAAACGATTGTATAATTTGGAGAGTTCTGTTGTTGTCGATATATTTTGTGACAATACGAGGATTGATTATATAAAGTTTGAACTACAACGAAAATTTGCGAGACTGAGACTTTTTTTATTTTCTCAATTTACCAAAACGTGAAAAGGCCCCATTAAATCGTGTTGATGTTCTATTCTACTACACCGTTCAAGGGCGAAACATCTTTAGATTAACGAATGTCGAGGTTTGGCCTAAAACCATCGTATCAGGAATAAAAAATCATTGAAAAGATAGCACACGTTCGCATTCAACTCTCGAATGCGCATTCCAAGAACGGGGAATAGCAACTAGAACAAAGGTACTTGAAAAAATAATCAAGTACCTGTGAACTAGAATGGCCAACTTATAATTTATTTATCGGTGTTTTTCTAGACTAACATAATAAGTTCAGATGCAAATCGAGTGTATACACGTTGTCGGACGGTAAATAGCAATGTAACAGATCTTTCTAACCGCTTCAATAAAACATCCACACAGACTCGGTCGTAAATCGTCCAGTTCATTACAACAAGCATCAATCAAAACGTTCTAATGAAAACACCATTAAGTGTCGCATGGACGCGTGGGAATCAATCTTCATCAATATTTAATGTTCCAATTGGACACTGATGGTAAGAAACAGGAGCACCGTCTGATTGCCGTAGCTAAGATCACACAGGCTGTAGATTGAACAGTAAAAGGTTCAAACTGATAATTTTAAGCAGTACAACAACAAATCACATTCAGCTTCTTGTTCATACAATGGGAGGACCCGGAATTAGGTTCTTATTTTGCTAAATGTGCTCAGCATTGTTGGCGTGCATTCTATATAATACCCGCAATTAATCACAACACATTATTATAACGATTTCATTTATTTTAAACATATACTATTTTAGATAAAGTTCATTTTAACGCCGTGATCATTACACATCATCATGGCAGTTTTTAAATTCAGTGTTTTGCTTTAAGGTTGGAGAATACATGAGACTTTGAAAGTTTGCGGGAAACCCTTATCAACTGGATAGAAGCCGGTAAAAAGATGGCCGTAAAATAGTGTCCGTTGGTTCGCGTCGATCTTTTTCTTACATACTACATGACCTATGTTTTAAAACCGTTTGGCTTTGAATGCATTTTAAGAAAAGGTATGGTTATGAGGGTCTCTACGCGCAAAAGATTGTATTTAATTTGTGTTAAAGTTATTGCTTATACATTGTATTTGTTAAGGAAATATTTGAGTATAGTGTGACCTCAACAGTTATAATGGCAATCTTGATACATCTTTATGATACATCGGGTTGATCGATGAGGTTGATTTATGCACCCAAAGTCCTCTCTATCCGTTGACGTTGAAAGCTCAACAGTCAAAGCTGATGATAATGTTAAGGAAAGATTGCAGTCAATTTTTTATTTATTTAAATGGATCAGATAAAAGTCCAATCTTATCTAATGGAAGAAAGAACTCTTGAATTTATTTAATTTACAGTTTCTTCGTAGTTCGGGATTTCAAATACTTTGTTAAAGTTAATGATGTTGTCATCGCATTGTTCATACTTCGTTATTTACAGTCTGAGGCAGGATTTGACTTTCCAATCTTGCTGTGTGGAAATTGAATAATAATTATCGACACAATCGTCATAAAATGTTCTACACCGAATGATATAGTTTTTGGTTTTATTAGCTCCACTGGCCAAAGGCCAGCGGGGCTTATGTCATGGTCCTGTGTCCGTCGTGTGTGCGTCCGTGCGTGCGTCCGTGCGTGCGTCCGTGCGTGCGTGCGTTAACTTTTTCTTTAAACATCTTCTCCTAAACTGCTGGTCCAAATCTGATGAAATTTCTCAGGAATGTTCCTGTGGTGAACCTCTTTCAAATTTGTTCAAATTATGCCCCTGGGGTCAAATTTGACCCTGCCCCGGGGATTCAAAAAATTGAAAATTTGCTTATATAAGGCCTATTTTGTGCAAACTTTATAAATCTTCTTGTCAATAACCATTAGGCCTAGGGCTACCAAATTTGGTATGTATTGACATCTTATAGTCCTCTACCAAGTTTGTTCAAATTATGCCCCTGGGGTCAAATTTGACCCTGCCCCGGGGGGGGGGGTCAACAAATTGAAAATTTGCTTATATAAGGCCTATTTTGTGCAAACTTTAAAAATCTTCTTGTCCATTACCATTGGGTCTAGGGCTACCAAATTTGCCATGTAGTGACATCTTATAGTCCTCTACCAAGTTTGTTCAAATTATGCCCCTGGGGTTAAATTTGACCCTGCCCCGGGGGGTTAAAAAAATGAAAATTTGCTTATGTAAGGCCTATTTTCTGCAAACTTTAAAAATCTTCTTGTCCATTACCATTGGGTCTAGGGCTACCAAATTTGCCATGTAGTGACATCTTATAGTCCTCTACCAAGTTTGTTCAAATTATGCCCCTGGGGTTAAATTTGACCCTGCCCCGGGGGGTTAAAAAATTGAAAATTTGCTTATATAAGGCCTATTTTGTGCAAACTTTAAAAATCTTCTTGTCCATAACCAATTGGCCTAGGGCTATCAAATTTGCTATATAGTGACATCTTATAGTCCTCTACCAAGTTTGTTCAAATTATGCCCCTGGGGTTAAATTTGACCCTGCCCCGGGGGTTTAAAAAATTGAAAATTTGCTTATATAAGGCCTATTTTGTGCAAACTTTAAAAATCTTTTTGTTCATAACCATTGGGCCTAGACCTACCAAATTTTGTATGTAGTGGCATCTAATAGTCCTCTACCAAGTTTGTTCAAATTATGCCCCTGGGGTCAAATTTGACCCTGCCCTGGGGGGTCAAAAAATCAAAAATTTGCTTATATAAGGCCTATTTTGTGCAAACTTTAAAAATCTTCTTGTCCATTACCGTATGGCATAGGGCTACCAAATTTGGTATGTAGTGACATCTTATAGTCCTCTACCAAGTTTGTTCAAATTAAGCCCCTGGGATCAAATTTGACCGTTCCCTAGGGGTCACAAAATTGAACATATGCTTATATCGGGCCCATTTTGTGCAAACTATAAAAATCTTCTTGTCCATTACCATTGGGCCTATTTCTACCAAATTCGGTAGGTAGTGACATCTAATAGTTCTCTACTTAGTCTGTTCAAGTTATGCCCCTAGGAACAAATTTGACCTTGTCCCAGGGGTCACAAAAATGAACATATGCTTAAATAAGGCCTTTTTTGTGCAAACTTTAAAAATCTTCTTGTTCTTAATTATAGAGCTTAGGGCTACTAAATTTGGTATGTAGTGATATCTTATAGTCCTCTACCAAATTTGTTCAAATTTTTCCCCTGGGCTCAAATTTGACCCGGCCCCGGGGGTCACAAAACGGAACATATGACGTTTACCAGTGGAGATTACTGCGGCTGTTTGGCTGTGACCAACAACAACATCAACATCTTGTAAACATGAGATAAAACCCTGTCATTTAGTGCCATTTTAGGTCAGATGGTGACTGCTTACAAAGGCATTGAAGTAAGAACATGTGTTATGAATGTTTTTTTATAAACTGAAAAAAGTCTGGTTTTATTTAAATGTCGAAAGTGACCATATATCCGGATGAAAATATTTTGGATGACATGTTAATTTCATGTATTTTTTATAGTGTTAAAACCAGTTTAATAATATATTATTGATTTTAAAAACACAGCTTCCATGTACATAATTATTTCAAGGAAAGTCAATATATGATACTGCACGGTAAACTCAAACTTTGTATCGAAGAGAAGGTGTTGAAATTAATGAAGTGCTATGTCTTAACTATCGTATATGCTCCTTTTGTATAACTAATGATTCATTGTTCCATTTGTGAATCGTGACTGATCATGAGTTGTTGAAATGATTGTCAATTGCTCAACAATCCATATATATTTCTGACCATTTTATAATTTTCTTAATATTTGTTATGAAATGATCTTAGAAGTCAAATGTATTACTTAATTAAATACATTTATAAATATAAAGAAATAATCTTTAGATTATCATAATATTCTCAGGCTTGTTTGTCTTAGGGATGTGTGGGTTGATAAGCAATTTCTCCTTTTATCACAATTATTTCTACCCTACCTGATCATTTCCTTCATATTCCATTTTAATTCAATTGACGTCTGCAACCTCTTTCAAATTGGGAAAGTCCAAAATGTGTTGTTTGGTAAAGGGTTAAGGAATTTTGATTCCTATGGGTCTTGTGAATCTGTTTCAAATCAAATGCGTAGATTTGATCTTCAGCATCTAAAAATATGTGAAATAGAAAGAACGACAATATATTTTTGAGAGATAAATGTACCTACGTTATAAGCAAAGGACCTGTGCAACAATTCCCTGGCTTTTTTGTCTGTTTAGTTAACACGGTAGTAACTTTTTCCATATATAAAAATGCTCATCCTTCAAACTTTAAGCGCCCAGTGGGACGAGGGATAGAAAGAGAAAGTCACAATTTGCTTGAGTACATTTCAACCCATGCGCATTACACGTTTTTTTCGCAAAGAAAAAACAGTGGAGCGATGCAGGGCCATCATGGCCCTCTTGTTTCAGAATACATTAGGCTTGAAGCCAATGAGTACACATACATATAACACACAATGTAGTCAACAGTGGTCAATGACATACAGGCATATACATATATGTTTTTGCAATATAAATTTAGAATTAACAATACCGGGTAAAAGGAATTTGCTACTCTAAAGACATGATACATATGGCGGTCACTACACACGACTATTAATATACATAGAAGGTTGCTACTGAAATAATTTTGTAATTCTAAGTGGCCCATCAAAATCTTCCAATTTAACATAGCTACCGTCATAAATACCATCGGATCTGCACACAACTAGTTATTGAAGGTACAAAATGCGTGCAGCCACAGCATTAACTAGTTACCACGTAAATAACTACCCAGACACACAAACAGCACTAGGTCCGCTGTCGTAAAATTCTACATGGAAAAATCGAAAAAAATCAATTAAACATCCGTTTAATGGTCGTAAGACATCAACTTAATTACTACATCCATACAACCGTTTCAACGGAATACGTCATTAACTGGCACGTGGCAATAAGGATTTCCTTCACAATCAATGTTTAATTGTACAAAGTGGTGATACACACGAGCACAGAAAATCTGATTGTCGGATTATAAGAACGCACATGTTCTTAGCAAATTGAATGTTTTTTTTCCGTATATTATTCATGTTCAATAGTTCTATGTCAATCGTATTCATCCAACCGTACACCGCCATGATATAACTGAAAACGTCGAAAACCTCAACTTAACAAACACAATTCAAACAGTCTAGAAAAAAAGGTGTTTCACTTGTTATTCAATTCAACAATGTTTATAGCAAAAGCATGTCATATACGTGTATATTTCAATCATACTAAAGTATTTGAAAAATATCAACTAATCCAATGTACATCATTATCAAAAACGGATTTTGATTCTTTAAATCCCTCAGATGTATCAATCAAAAACTTTAATTTCACATTTGAAACAACAATGCCTTGAGACGTATTACGGCAGAGGTCGAATGATCGCTTGTTGACGTTGGAAGGTATAAGAAGAACACAAATGTCGTTTGGTGATCTTTGATCATGATAGAGGTAAATTTTTCGTGAGGTGGTCTTTGGTCAGCACCAACAAAAATCCACTCGGTCCTCTGGTGACCTTGACCTCACAAGCACGCGTCGAGTAATGACGTCATATCAACAAAAACGCTTGTCAAGATGATATATCTCTTACGCTCATTACAAAAAGACGATATTTTGTTTATTTTTTTGTTTATTTTCATCATGCCTCAAACAGTTGCAGTTCTTATACTTCGGTAAGGTTACGACCATTTAGCAATTAAACTGGAATAACATTTAAGCGTATTCTCGTTTGCCTACTTTAATCGCAGTTTAATTTGATTTATGATATTACAATATAAAGAAGTGAAGGTTAAATTGAATTTACACATAAATGTTGTATGAATAAATCTGTTAGGTAAGGGTGTCCTTAAACCGGTTTAAACCCCCCTTGCTAAGTTTCATAATGCGAAAATCCCAGTCTAATTAATTGGTGTTTGTATCTATCCTGTGTTATGTCCTATGTCTACGTGCTGATCAAAATGATATACTGCTGATGCAACTGACGTTTCAATTTACTAATTGATTGTACCTATACGTTTTCCAACCCTTTACATCGTTTCACATATGCCCGAATGGACAGGAATTATAAAATGCAGACACGCAATTATGTTCGTTGAGACCGCCTGTATTTTGACGAATTGATTTCCACAAGATTACATAATATACGCTTGTAAAACTTCCGTTAACGCGCGTTCTCATAAAGGAGCCCTAGTCCGCGCATGCCTCTAAATTGGACATGACTTCCAATTGAACTAATTAACTTATTCCATGTTTGTTTATATGCATTAAACGATACATTTCTTTTATAATTTTTGGTGGTGTCAAACAAGTTATATAATTATATTTGTTGTCAATTTTACTTTTTAATTATTCTGTCTGTGTCTGTCATGAAAATGCCCATTAAACGTTTGTTTCCACAGAATTTTTCACGTGTCCCCCCTCGTTAAACAATTATGTACGTTCGTATTCTGTCATTATATATTTAGCAAATCTGCCTTCAATTTCAACGCAGAAATATCATGTGTAATATCAGCATTAAATATCACCGCGTACTATATTTAAAAAAATTAAATTTGAACGCATTTCAATAAATGAGAACACTTACATTTTGAATTATTAATGATAGTTTGCATTTTTATTAACAAGTTTTCGAATTTAAACTAGATGCGCAATTGAATGCATATTTAAAAAATCTATTAAAAGTTGCCTTTGTAATGTGTTTTATGACGTCAATTCTATTAAATGCGATTGTCTATTTTTAATAATTTTAATACGGAACTGCGCTTAAATGAAGATTTACATCCTGTTTGCGATGGAAGATGTTTTGATAAGCTTTACATAAATGTTTGCAATTTTTAATACAATGCTTTTCATGTCAAAACATTTTGTCCTGTGTACTGTTTTGTTATTGGCAATTTAAACATCGGTAGATCCATCATATCTTCAATAATTCTTTTTTAAACCACTACAATTGCTACTCTGTACGTATGTATGTGCATCGGTCTAATATGAAAAAGCTCTTCATTTGTACATAGTTATCTCTTCAACTAATGGGGAAAAGTAGCGAGTCCAATCAAATAGAAATGAATCGCGCCGAGGAAAACGGGGTTTCATGCATGTGCGTAAAGTGCCGTCCCGGATAAGCCTGTGCATTTCGCACAGGCTATTCTGGGACGACACTCTCCGCTTTTATGGAATTTTTCGTCTAATGGAGGTCTCTTTTTCCCAGAGTACACATGAATTGTTATTTCACATACATAATGTTAAAGTGCTCGTATGTCATACATCTAGGCGTATACATTTGATCTATTGTGATCTCACATCCGGTATAGTAGTTGCAAAACTATCGAACATGCAGACATGATTTACAGATTAACATTAGATTCAAACGAAGTTTAGCCAAGTATTTTTCTTGACATGTTGACTTTTAAAGTTACCGATTCTGCGAACGTGAACTCGTGTTCAAATGCCTTTCTGTTCGAGATATTGTTGGGGCCTAGCTCTAAATATTGGTAGCGTATTAAAGTTAGGCAACAATGAGTTTATATCAAAATAAACAATGTCTCCAAGTAACTCATTTTATTCCACCACCGTTAAAATGCACATAGTTTAGAATAACCTCAGCATTCGCGTCACAGTGATGACGTATACAAAGCTAACACTGTTGTACGTATTCAAATGTACATGTAGTTAAAATACTTCGTCAGGAATAAATACTCTGTGCTCTAAAGTTCCGTGATGAGTTGACAAATATTCTGTGAAAAGTCGCAATAATGGAAATATGTTCACGTAAAAGTGTTTTCTTTACTAATTGTTCGGATAAATTAACAACATGGATTAGTTATTTACACTTATCGGGTGCAAGCCAGAGCTCCAGATAAGGATTTAGTCTAAAGGGTATTTTACCCCCTGAAATTATTGTAAAGGGGTAGTACACCACGAACGCCATTTCGCAATTAAACTAAGTTATGGCACTGCTTGTGCAATGAAAAATAAAGTCGCACTATATGCGGTCTATGCAAGTTAACAATAAATTTCTTCAACAATGAGATCGCTTAAAATTATTTAAAAAAATTTAGAAGCATCAAAAGATTTATGGCATATTGTAATATACAATTACTTTCTGCAGGAGCCGCTGTTCGATTGAAACGTCCCTTTTTCGAACCTAGAACACAATGGGCCGCCATTTTTATTTCACGGTTCTTTTGATTGACTTACTTTTGATTCAAAGGTTAACTTACAATAAACCCTTAACAGGATTATTTGTTAAACCGGTTACGCACTTTAATCGATCAAAATTGCGTACGGAGATTTGTATTGCGTAATGTTACGCACTGTGCCGATTATTAAAGCGTTTTTTTTTTAAATTTTCAATGCGTAAATACGCAGATACGCATCTTATCTGGAGCTCTGGAGCAGGCTGTTGTTAATGCTTCTCCCCCACAAGAAAAATCAAAACTGACTAGAAAATCAACAAAACGTTCGATGTTTGGCCGAAAACTGGCCGAAATGTGGCCGAAAACTGGCCGAAAATTGGCCGCGGCCATAAATCGGCCACCGGCCAAGAAACGGCCTCAGACCAGCCTTTAATCGGCAAAAAAACGGACATTGTTACAAAATGGCGGAGAATCGAACGCTGACTTCGTCATATAGTTTCACAACATGGATATTACGCTGAATACCTAAATTACCGAAGTGTAACGAAAGGATAAAACACTTAATACACAAATAACATACTCATATGTGCTAAATGATATTGCAAGTTCAATGCACGGATATTGACATCAGACTACTGAGTTATAATAAATGTAAACAGAAGGGAGACAATTCTCGCTAATGAAATAAATCGTTAAGAATGGAAACGGATTAAAGTGTTGCTCTGCTTATTTGACGAGAAACTTGGACCATGATGACAAGCAACAATGCCTTGTGTGTGCTTGTATGTTATTGTCTGTTAGTTTTCGTGGTCTAATACAACAATGGAAAAACATCAAACCGTCACAGAGGTAAGGTACTTCGTCACCCCCTCGACAATTCATGGCAACTCCGTTTGCCATTTAGCTACTCGCACATATCCTAAGATTATAAGAAGAAACGAATTAAAGTTCAAAACTGGAACAAAGGAACCCCGAAATGCTGACCATAATCCATCATTCGATTCCTATCCATTAAGTGCCCACGTTATGGCCGGACACCAAACGGACTCGTCGCGTTATGATCCTCCACCGTGACGAGCGGTTTACCCGTACGGTGCCTAGTGGAACGCGAAGCCGCGTACGGGCCTACTCCTGTAGGCGAATTTCAGCGATGTTTTCTACGAACATCTCGCAAACACTCATGGAATAACGATTATGAACAGTAACAATAAGCAAACGTTTGTCCACAAAGTAAGAAAAGGTACATGTCCAAAGCTTCTGCGTAGCTGCCACGAGCAACTTCGGTAAAGCGCCCAATTAATAGTTATGGTTTAATCTTGCAACGGTATCTTAGTCGTTCAGGTCCGTCCCTACACATCCGCATCACGAAATTCATCATAGACAATTCAGCTGTCGCAAGAAATGGGTAATTGATTGTTTTCTTACGTTTGTCTCTTACAGAAATTCCACTAGAATCGTCGATCTTCCATGCGCCATAGCACGTTTCGTAATCGTGGTATGATGACGGTGGATCACGCAAATCAAAGCCTCACACTTAATACCTTAGTGAGACCGAGATGTCTCCGAGCATTTCTATGCACTCTGTGCACGCAGCTTTCTACAAGTTCCTCGGTATTCTTATCCGCCTTTGACTTGTTCTCCCGACGATCGAAATCAGCCTTCTTTGGAAACGTTTGCTCATAACTTACAGCGATCCGTTTAACAAGCTCAGTGTCAGCACCGGAACTCTTAACCAATGGCGATGAAGTCGTTAACCTGGCCACGTATTGCTGGCTACTAAAATGAATGCCTTCGGAATAAGCTTCTTCATTAAACCTGATGCAAACAAGCCTGTTGTCGTTTTCAGACACTTCCGGCACTACATTACCCGTTTTCCGGCACTGTCCGTGTTGAACCAATTCGTTGTGGCAACCGACATTTTTACCGAGACTTTTACGGGAGGAGATCAATTGCACGTCACTGATGCCTTCGCTCAGACCCCCAACATCGACCCTTCTGACCGACGATACTTCAACAAAATCATCGTTGCCGCCAACTTCTTGACCATCAAGAACAATCACACCCTGATTATTCAATTTTCAGCAGACCCCGCAGCGACCTTTGCTAACACATTATACTCCAGAAGCACTGCGTCATCGATCTCCGCAACAACAGGCTCGCGCTCTACCACACCCTCGCCAAGCTTCGGCTCGTACAGGCCATTGCCAATTTTCCTAATAGGCACTCCACTGGCCCCTCTCAAAATTGAACTTCCGCTGAGTACCTTCCGCAAATCACCTTCCGGTATCGTGTGGTTTACTATTTGGGAGATTTTGGTTCTCGGCGCCCCAGTGTCTGTCGCGGATATAAACTGTACTCCGCTCACACCCCATTCACAGACAGACCATCGCCGAGCTCACACAGCCACCCATTGACGCCCCTGTGTTTTCTGGAACTCGTCTAATATCCTCATTGATTTCTTGTTGGCCTCGCTCGCTGCTCTGCTCTATTGGAACCTCCCTCTGGCCACAAGGGCTAGTCCACTTGCGTTTAATCGATTCTCTTGTAGCTCTTTTCCGGTCGTCGGCCCGACTTCCGGTTCACCCCGTTTTTCCGGACATTCACGAGCGAAGTGTCATTTCTCGTGACAAAAGAAACACTCGACGTCCCTCTTTTCTTTAAAGCTTCGCGGTCGAGCTACTCTACTTCCGCCTCAAGCTTCTCCAATCTAGCTAATAGTGACTTCACGGTGTACACGTCGTCAATCTCCTTTACTTCCGGTCGTGTGCAACGTGTTTTTCGCTTTGGACTAGTTTCAGCTTGGCACCGTCCCCCTCATTTTCAGCGTCTGACACATCATCAACAGCTCTCCGTACAACCCTGCGGCTCTTTCGCGCCTCCTTTTGCATACTACGCAACTCAATGAAGCTGACCGCATAATAAACAGCTTCATCTATATTCCGAGGCTCTTTATGGTACTCGACTTGAAAACGCAAGTCCTCATCATACAATCCATCTAAAAACCTCCGAACTAGGTCTTCGTCACGCGTTCTTCCATCGCGCCAAAAGTGCGTTTTATCATACAGCCTCTTTAATTCCTGAGCAAACTCTTCCAGGGTTTCGCCATGTCGCTGCGAACGGCGGCTAAATTTGGCCGCGAACGAACGTGGAGTTTCGATTATCTTGAACCTACTATCGATCTCGCGTAGCAGTTCATAATGGATGTCGAGAACCAGACCAGCCTTAAATCGGCCAAAAACGGCCATAGATACAAAATGGCGGAGAATCGAACGCTGACTACGTCATATAGTTTCACAACATGGATATTACGCTCAATACTTAAATTACCTAAGTGTAACGAAAGGATAAAACACTTAATACACAAATAACATACACATATGTGCTAAATGATATTGCAAGTTCAATGCACGGATATTGACATCAGACTACTGAGTTATAATAAATGTAAACAGAAGGGAGACAATTCTCGCTTATGAAATAAATTGATAAGAATGGAAACGGATTAAAGTGTTGCTCTGCATATTTGACGAGAAACTTGGACCAAGATGACAAGAAACAATGCCTTGTGTGTGCTTTTAAGTTATTGTCTGTTTTCTTGGTCCAATACAACAATGGAAAAACATCAAACCGTCACAGAGGTAAGGTACTTCATCCCCCCCTCGACAATTCATGGCAACTCCGTTTGCCATTTAGCTACTCGCACATATCCTAAGATTATCAAAAAGAAACGAATTACAGTTCAAAACTGAAACAAAGGAACTCCGAAATGCTGTCCATAATCCATCATTCGATGCCTATCCATTAAGTGCCCACGTTATGGCCGGACACCAAACGGACTCGTCGCGTTATGATCCTCCACCGTGACGAGCGGGATATGTTAATAACAGATTATTTGAGTGACCTTGTCGTAAAAAAATAAGACAAGCACATATTTAAGCTGGCGACATTAGTATCGCAAATACAAGATCGCCATGATCTTATTGCACCAAATCACCATATCATTGATTTGCAGTGAAGTTTAAAGAATAAAACAACTGATGCAAGTCTCCGACAAAAACACAGAAGCATTGACGATATAAAATGCCATCGGCTTGTTTACAGTGCTATTCATCGGAGAGCTACACTTTGCAAAGAATAAGAGCCAAGTAAACAGTAAAAAGAAAATATATAGGAAATCAATAATATAATGTTTTGATACTGAAAGTTCACCACAATCGTTCACATTTCATTTATTTGTTATCGAAATAGTAAAATGTTTCCTGTATTGTTGCTTGGGAGGAGCTACTGTGGCACATGCAATGAATTGGATTATAACTATACAAAAATATTGATGAAAAAGATTAATTAAATTGCTCTTTTGTCACACTAATAATATGATAACGTCAGCGACTCACGGATAATTGTTTTTTATGAATCGTATTGTTTATTGGTGGTGGTTTTAATAAGGAAATAAATAGATATTTCATCGCTAAGCTTGGAGTGTTCAAGATAATTATACTTTTTCAGCTGCTCGCGTTTTTACATCCATTATTTTTTGGAACAGATAAATAAATCTGACTTTGTTTTTACCTTTAAAATTCATCAAAAATGATTATAAAGAGCGATATTTTGAACGGTTGCTGCCCCTTTTGCAAACAGACGATTTCCATTATCGTATCGGTTTTTGTGTTTCTAGATCTTTGAATAACCGTCGCATTGATGTGAAATGAAGTATAAAGAATAAAATAACGAATGCAAGTTTCTGACAAAAGCACAGATCCATTGACCATGTACGCAAACTGTATGTAATGGTATTTATTTGACAGGAACATTAGCTTGGTAAATAGAAATTCTGGAAATCAATATCAATCACTGATACTGAAACTTACCTACTCGGTTCCACATTGAATTAATTCGCTGATTGAACTATTGACAATGTCGTCTGCATTGTTTTCCGGGCGAGGCTAATGTGACAGGTACAATGGGCCGTAAATGACAGTCACGCGTAGAATATTATTAATCAAATAGATCAATTAAACCGCTATTTTGCCACACTGATAATATAATAAACTCAAACAATTCTAGGTTAATTCTTTTTGTAAAAACTATTATTTATGGGCCACTGATTAAATAAGGAAAGAACTGTAAATTAGTTGATTAGATGGGATAGTTCGATTGCCGATCTCATATTGCTGTCATTAGTTGCTGTCTATATATATATATATATATATATATGCATTTTTTTTAGCTTTGTCTTAAATGTAATCTTCCATGAATCCATGTGCAGCATGCTTGTTCCGGTTAGCGTAAAGGTTGGCACACGTACTCGCCTGGGCGGCCCGGATTTAAAAGTCATTTTTAACACTTTTGGAAACTTTATAATATTAAAGATAATTGTTTGAGATGCGGAATAAAACTATTTGCAACAATAAAGCGTTACGCCTTAGGCCATAAATCACCAGTTAAATCTTCAAATAACGCACCTTTTTATAAACGTTGGACTGACTTATCTCCCTGGCTGTGACGTCATACATGTACATCCGCTATTTTTTAACAGTGTTAAGTATACGCAGACGATCAACTGAATTGCTATTACATCAATACTTTTATGTAAAATTATGGACTTTTCTGACGATTCTGATCATTATGAAGATGAACTGCATGAAATTAGACCGTATATGTACAGTACACGCCATTTTATCGATTTAAAAAAAATCCCAATTGGACCAGACTCCTTTTCCCAAAATGGCTGGAAAAGCCCTAAAATGTTCGTTATTAGATTTTTCATCATCTATCTAAATTATTGTATTTTTTCTTTGTAAATAAATGAAAGTGAAAGAAATCGTATTATTGTAACACATAATTTAACTTACAACAATAATTCTTATCATTTGTACCCATCCATGTAATTATATCGATGCTCTAACTGTTCGTCGCGAATGTTTTCTCTAGTTCGTAATCTTTTCCAAGTATGCATAGTGCAAATGTTATGTGCAATAAAATTTCAGAAGACAGAAAACACACTACCGTATTTTTCGGGGGTAAAAGACGCGACTTTTTTTCGAAGTGTCTTATTTATGGACGAAAATGAAAAACATATTATCCTTATTTTTGCCCCCTAAAAAATGCGCGTGTGATAATCATTAGCGGTAATTTGCCTCTGAATAACCCCAATGTTACTATGAATCGATCATTTAATTGGTTTATTGCAGTTTTATGGCTCGCTATACCTACCCCACTTATCCTTATGTGTACTCCTCCACGATCAAATCGTGGTCAGTTACTGATGATAGCAACCGGGTGTAATCCTCTTGGAAATCGTTTCATGAACTATATCATTAAAAATATTTTTTCGATACGAAAAGCTTTTTAACAAATTAATATTTAATTCATGACAAGTATATCAAAAATATAAATGTTTTGTTGAATTCCCCAATAAGGCTCGAACTACTTACATGTACCCCGGGTACTCATAAGTATACTTACATGTACCCCGGGTACGGTAAATAAACTTAAACGTACCCGGTCGATATTAACAGTACCCGATTTGTATTCCCGCAAAAAATCCGATCTCTTAAAACGCGCTACCGATATCAGTAAAAGGTATTGTTTATCTTAAACAAACTTCTCTTTGAAAAAAAAACGTGCTTTTTAGTATGAGTTTCGATAATATAGAGGCCATTTAACAGAAAATTGACATAAATGTGACCATAATTAATTTAAAGTAAAAACCGCCGACAAAGACTGATTTAGAGTTACAATTCCCGGGTACATTTTAGTATATTTACCGTACCCGGGGTACAAATACATATACTTAAGAGTACCCGGGGTACATGTAAGTAGTACCCGAGCTTACAATGACCAATCGAGCAATAAGAATAACAATTTGTATTCCGAAACACACTGATTGTTTTATGTTAACCCGCCGTTTACAAATTCTAACGTCAAATATACAGTCGGGATTGTTAGCAGATATAAACGGAATATGTCTTCTTATCCCAATTTTAACATGTATTTCACACCCATGCACATGACAGTTTTTTTTAAGACGCCGATGATAAAAGGAAACCGTGATCGCACCTAGCTGTGGGCTCCCGCATCTGAATTAGTGATAATTTCGTGTTGTTTATGCTTTTCTCAGTTTGTAGCCACGACGAACCCATAATTGATTTTATTTTAATAATTGCACCATATATGTCTACATGTCGAATTTTATATTGAAACATTAGGCTGCGACCATTTTGATTTGTCGGCATTTTGTGTCATTTCAGACTCCATGCATTTCTCAGATCATAATCTCTGCGATTTATTACTCTAACCACGCGCGCTACTGAAAATAGCCATAGGGATTGTGTTTTATGGCCCAAATAAGCACACAGTGGCTTCGACCCATGTTTTTGATCCCTAAATGTAAGATAAGCATGTGCACTATTAAATATTATGTTGGTCAGTACAAACGTTCTACCGAAAACCGCAGACGGCCTCTTTGTTTTATTGCCCAATCAAGCCCTGAACATCCAATATCCTGTGTAGACACACACACTTTGAATAAGCCAGGGACCTATATTTGTTTGTATAGGTCCCTGGATAAGCACGTGCCGTCTGTCAAAACAATGATTTGTATAGATCAGTAAACATATCGAAGTAGCTCACACAGTGAATTCCCGTATACCGGTATTATCTCGGAAACGAGACTTGCTTAAAACATTTAATATAACGATATTTATTGTCAAAATTATTTCTAAAAACACATAATAATAATAATAATAAAATCTTTATTTAAAGAAGATAGACTTGTTAAGAAATACATCAGATGAAATTACATAATATGCAATTTATATAATACATTTCTTATTTTCAACAAGGTCTTCTAACAAGAAACAATTTACAACAAATACATCATATTTCATCTTGAGCAATAAGAACAAAACATAAAGAATCATATATGCATACACATATAATGATATATATTATAATTAAAAACAAAATGACAGACATAAAACTACAATAACCATTTATGCAAGAACAGTATTTAAACATTTAAACATGAGAACCATCCTACATACACCATACACAGACGACACAAAGTATCAATAATTTGACAATTTAAAGGGGCCTTTTCACAGATTTTGGCATTTTTTAACTAATTCATTAAATGCTTTATATTGATAAATGTAAACATTGGATCGTAAAAGCTCCAGTAAAAAATCAAGAATAAAATTAAAAAAAGGAAAAGAACATTGCCCGGAGCAGGTTTCGAACCAGTGACCCCTGGAGTCCTGCCAGAGTCCTGGAGTAAAAACGCTTTAGCCTACTGAGCTATTCCGCCGAGTACACATTCTTGACGTATTGTTTACCTTATATAAGCAATCTTCGTAGTTTTACAAAATTTAACGACAAAAACAGAACTCTCCAAATTATTCAATCGTTTCGCGTTGCAACGCTTTATAATTTTTAGGTTTTAAAATCGTAAAAAAGATGCATATAATGGCTATATTAGACCATGGTAAATGTTCAGTATTACTGTTTCCTCACAAATATCATAACTAAAACGAAAATGTGCGAATCTGAAACAACTTTTTTCAATTTTGTCAATTTACCAAAGCGTGAAAAGATCCCTTTAAATACAAACAAATGTTTAAATACAGAAACAACTTGTACATGTTATGATATCTAAATATAAATTAAGTTGTTTTTTGGTCGTTGCAAAAGAATATGAATTGTACACGATGATTTCTTTTTGTGCAATCAGTATACAGTGCAATACAAATGTATGCAATTAAATGTAATTGTTCAATAATGAACGAACTAAAAGAGTGTAACGATAACGATACAGCGTGGTTTTATTTTTATTTTATTCAAAGGAATATTCAATAGCGAGATACCCCGGTACTTAAGTTGAAATTCACTACGAAACTTTTAATCGATATTTCATCAAATCTTTAAAAAGAAACATATGCCGAAATTTGTTTGATACTTTAGAAAAAATGAAGAAATGTTGTGTTTATGAATTTGAGCACTGTTTCGTCAATATTTACCAGAATTTAATGTTAAAAATGGATATCGGCCGAATTAGGAATTAACATTGTTTTGACACATGACAGACGATGGTAATTGTATGAAATATACAGAGAGGCTGAAGAAATGTTAACACAATCGCACAGAAGTAAACATATCAGCGTATTATCTGTATCTGTTTCTAATTTCTCGTTAATTTTAAAATTATTCAACATGTGCTATAGTATACAATAAATATTTGTGAATATTTTTACTCGAGTAATTGCCGCGTGTAAAGACGCGGCGTGATTCTGCGGATCGATGCCGAGGCAGAAACAGACGCAGTTGTTTTTTATTTGGAAAAAAACAACAGTTTTTGTTTAAAAACATGGCTAGCGCGACCGATTTTAGTGCACCAAATCTTCAGAACAGGGGAGATAAGCGAATCAACGCTTTGCGAGTTACGATCATAAAAGTCAACAAAATCATATTTTTCATGTTAAACACATTACGCAAACGTTATTTTCCCGATAATTTAACTATATTTCAATGTAAATAGCGTTTAATATATTGACTTTGGATTTTCTTTGAAATTGACGTTTAATTCTCCCTCCCGGAAGCATGTGAGTTTTGCTTGGTGGTAAACATACCGGACAGGTGGGGTTTCCTCCTGGTACTCAGGCTCCCCCATCCTCCCCACAACTCAAGACTAACCCGAATTGAAGATCTTTTAATTACAGCTACAATTCGAAATTCGTCCCAACTTTCGTGAGCTTAAATTAATTAGGTAAAATACCTGAGAAACACTCGGGGTCCACACATAATGCAACCTCTGGCGCAGAATGTTCTTAGAACTTTGAAATACACTTAACAAAATCAGATTCATCAGTGTCAGTTTTCCGACCGATGATCTCTAAGAATAGCTCCGCCGAATGTTCCTGTGGAGGAAGGTAACTACAGCTTGGGTTGAGCTAACTTCGGCCCCGTTCTGGAAAACCTGGGCATAATCCATGTACGTAAAGTGTCATCCCAGGTTAGTCCGCACTGGAAACACTGGGCATAATCCATGTACGTAATGTGTGATCCCAGGTTAGTCCGCACTGGAAACACTGGGCATAATCCATGAACGTAAAGTGTCATCCCAGGTTAGTCCTCACTGGAAACACTGGACATAATCCATGTACGTAAAGTGTCATCCCAGGTTAGTCCGCACTGAAAACACTGGGCATAATCCATGTAGGTAAAGTGTCATCCCAGGTTAGTCCGCACTGGAAACACTGGGCATACTCCATGTACGTAAAGTGTCATCCCAGGTTAGTCCGCACTGGAAACACTGGGCATAATCCATGTAGATGACATTTAAAAAAGTGTTTCCTCTTAATAAAATGAGTTTGGATGGAGTTGTTGTGATATATTTGTGTTTGTAGTTTTTTTTTCAACTGTCAACTAACGTGCAATTGTATTTGGGACCAGTTTAATTAATGTCATTGTTACTAAAAAATATATACACATGTAAATGTTTCCGCTCGATAGCTTTAGTCTTGATGGGCGTAATTGGCTGTAATCGTCTGCCTAAGTTCCTTATATGCAGGCCTTTAGCAATGTTCATTCACGTAAATTAATTGGTAACAGTTGTAACATGTTATCACGGAGTGTATATTGATAGGAGATGAATCGAGTATTTGACCCTTACTGTCGTAAATTCAATCTTATGCAAAAACTATTCTTCCGATTTTATTGGTTTATACGTTATGTTGTTGCTTATTAATTCCTCTTTCAAAAAAATATAACTTTTAGTATATTTCCGTTGTTATTAATGGATTTATAGCGAGTTAAACACAAGAAATACACATTTTATGTTTTACCACCGCGCGTTTTACCGTGTTGTGGCTATCGATCTTTTACAATTAGCGTACAGCGAAGCGCCGAGGTTATGCATTTTGATGTATCCACTCACGTCTTATGTTAAATTTTAGTTTCATTTCTCGGCCGTTTTGACAAAGAATATATCATTAGAAAGCTAACGTTACGTAGTAAACAGATATATAAATATATATTAAGTTTTTTTTCTGATTTCGACAGCCCGGCGTGTTATAACTTTAACTTTTGCAAATATCATACCGTTTTGGAGTTTTAGAATCTAGATTTACGGTTGACATGTACGTACTTAATACCAATTTGTAATCTAGAGTCCGTGATGTAATGTATTGGCATTTTAACATTTTTTTGTTATACACATCATAAGACGACGTCCAGGGGCGTATTTAGGTGGGGGCTAGGGGGCTAAAGCCCCCCCCCCCCCAGCTGGCTGGCTAGACACGATTTTTAATAAAAATGAGCCCCTTACAGTTTCAATCCACTTGTGTATGTGTGTGTGTATTTGAGATTTATTTACAGGTCGTCCAGCGTCTTCTCGACTACAGATGTATCGATCTGCCCCTGTGACCCTTCAGGGGAGAAAATAAGGTCATATTATACATCATAGCACGATGGCCAATGAGACCTTAATGTGACTAGATGCTTTTTTTTTAATGGATTATGTAGTGGTTTGCCTTTTATCAAAATGGTTTTTGCAGTATTCGTATTATCTCTAGATTATCATTATCATTATTGGCATTAATGTTAATTCCTTAAAGTTTGTGTGTGGTTTTTGTGCTCTCCGCCCCAAGAGGTGTTAGTGGGGGTTCGAGCGGGATACAGAGGGCGCCCCGATTCCAGAGGCGCCCCTGGTTCTTTTAAGTGCCCGGTGTACAGCACCGATACACTGCACCCCCGTTTAACGTCCCTCGCGGAGGACTTGTTAGTACATAAACATAGATTAGTACAGATATTACTCTATTGCCCTGTGTCTTGGTGTAAATTCACATGGGCTCTCTCTGTTGTGCTGTTGGATATTGTCAGGTGTTTAATGGTGTTGCAAGGGTCAGAATAGTTTTGAAGTTTTATATAGTAGAAAAGGGGCTGCGTTTGTGTGGTTGGACCGAGATGACTGATTGGTTGTTGGTGGTACAGGGAGGACAATATCTGGTTCAACACTTTCTTTCTTTGGGAGACAATTTTCACGCGCCTTTTTTTGTTTTTGAGAGAGAGAGAGAGAGCGCGCACGTTCTTCTTCCTGTTTATATTGCTAGTGGTTACACAGATGGTTATTATATGTATTAGTGCATTTTGTTCAGGAGGGAATAGATCTGGGATGTTAATGCTGACCATCCCTCTAATTCGATCTGATCCTCATAGTGACAAGGGTAATACGTGCAGGTTAGCAATACAAGGTTTACAATTCAACGTCAAACGTAACAAGGCACAGGCATGCAAGGAAAAAACTTACACTACTCTACAAGAAAACATCACCTACGCTACAGTAGGGGAAACAACAACAACAAATACCGTCACCATTCTCTTTTTATTTTTATTTTTGTCATGTTGGGTATGTCATGTCAACGGGGCCAGAGTGCACGGATGTCATGTCAACGGAGCCAGAGTGCACGGGCGAGAGATATCTCTTCAGGCGCGCCCTCTGGCCCAGCCGACACGCTCTACTCAACATGTTTAAGTCTTGTACATATGGGGAAAATGTTAACTAATCACATTTAATTACAACAATATTTACACCTATAGGGGTTGCACTGTGGGTAAATTTGCCCACGTACGCACTTACTGCGTCTTCCGATCCTGCGTGGAAGTATGTTGTCTGTGTCCCCTACCTTCGTCGTTGTTGCTGATTACAGCTTAAGAGAAGGTAAGCGAGGGTCTCGCGGAACCCTGGGTTTTGTTACCTAGAGCGCTATTTGGTTGTAAAAGAAGGCTTAGAGCTTATCCATAGTGGTCGAAAGGGGCCAAGTGACATATGTATTGGGGGGGGGGGGCGTACCCTTCCGTCGTTTTAGTATTATTAGTCTTTATCTATTTATTTATTGGTCATATGTCCCTAAATAAGCCATAAACAGCTGTCGATTTGTGTGATTAGCCCCCCAGGCATGTGTACCGACGATCTAACCTTCGTCAGCTAAAGTGCACGCTTCATTGACTGTATGTAATAAACTGCGCTATTTGATTGGCTGAAGAAGAAACATTCAACTAATGAAATTAATCCATACATTTAGCTATAGATAAATGTTTACAAATTGCTGCCGCATAAGACTTGTGAAAAACAAAATTTCAATTTGTAGCAATTAAAGAGTTTAGACGAACGCAATGGACAATCATAATTATTTTTTCTGTAACTTCTTTGATGAATTTAATTGGTATTAGCTCTTTAGAGTGATAATCCTTTTGAGTAACAAGTTATTGCCAGTGAAATTCAACTGCACACTTAATGAATGGCATTTTTTTAATTTTTTATATTTTTTTTTACAAATCGGGCTAACTGCTTTGATGTTCATCCATACTTTTTAAAATTTAAAAACACTCAAAAATGAAGAATTACTTTGCTATATGAAACTAAATCGTTTTCTAAAATCGTGACAACATCGAGGCAGCAACACCCGAATTAAACTACACAGAAACCTAACGACTCCCTTTGTTAACACTTTTGTGAACGAAATGGACACCCGATTCAGTAATTTGCAGACTAAGGCAGCCATGGGATTGAAGTTTATACCTGAACAAATGTGCGTCTCTCCTGTCAGTGCTAGTGACCTTGAATGGTTCATTGATGATCTCCCTTCCCCTCAGTCCCTCCCTGCTGAGTTGCACTTTATATGGCAGGCTAGGTGGAAATGTGTACCCAACCCACCTACTACCCTTCAGGGCTCTGTTGCACATTGTGATTCCCAGCTGTACCCCATCATTTACACTGTTTTGTCCATATCATGTGTGTTCCCTGTTACATCATGCGAGTGTGAAAGGAGTATCAGTGCCCAAGGACTTGTTAAGACATAACTAAGATCATCAATGGGTCAGGACAGGTTGTCCGCTGTGTGCCTGCTTTCGTTTCATAGGGACATGGGCATAAACATTTTAATGTTGTACCTAAGTTGACCTAGTAGAATATCCAACAAGGTTAAATAGGAGGTCCACCCATCTAACTCTGTTAAACAAGTTATGGATAAAGATAATGTCTCCCACCACTTTAGTGGTTTGAGAGACATTTGATTTACCCCTGTGTGTCTGTCTGTCCGTGTGTCTGTCACACTTGATGTGTGAACTCAAGTTCTTATTTGTTTTACATGCACTTTTATCATGCAAAATGCTGATTAGATAGCAGGAAATCGCATCATTTCAAGGTGCCATTTAAAAAAAAAATCGTCGACGGAAGGGGACACCCTACCCGCACCTTCCCCTGTTGAGCCCCCCCTCTGAAAATTTTCATCGTCATCGACGTGTAGTCAACGTGTGTACCGCAATTTCCCTGCGGTGGCCTTTTGGTGTCTGTTGCGGTTGTGCGACCAACGCAAGATAGTCGCACGTTGACATATTGCGTTTTCGGCCCTCAAAGTCCGAGTAAAGAAATGTGCGATGGACGATGTGTGCCTCGCTACGGTGTCCTTACCAAGAGTGTTTGACGCGCGACAGACGCGACCACTTTTAATGTTGAAAATGTGCGTCATAGCTGAGATATAGCCCTAAAAGTTATATCATAAAAAAACAACGAAGTGCAATAACTCTTATTTAAGAGAGTGTTGGGTTCTGTTTCTTGTGCATGGCATTTCTCATCATTGATAATAATACACCCATGAAGATTCATGTTGATACCAAATATAGTTTCTGAGATAGAGCCCTGGAAAGTGTGTGATATATTGACAGACGGACGGACGGACTGACGGACGGACCATGCCAAATGTATATCCCTCTGCCTTTGCGTGGGATAAAATGAATATTTTCTGTATTTCTTTTTCTTTCCGCTATTATTTTATATTCCGTGCGAATTCTGTTGATTGTCCAATAGCATTCCTCAAAAGCAATCCCGGGTATTTCAATCGACCAATCAAAGCGTACCTCTCACAGCGGCCTTGGTTACCTCTTCAATATGGCGGATTGAAAAGTTGCCAAAACAATTCCTAGATAAGAATTGATAGAAAACAATGTTAACGCATTTGTTTCATTCAAAATAATAGTGCTTATATTTGGGGCGTATAATTCACTATTATTTACTCCGTCTAAAGAAAGCCAGAAGTGGTTTCTTTGACGTATCCATCTAGATTCAACTCGTATTCTGTATAAAGAAAATGGTGAGTGTTTTTTTGTTTAAGTTATACACAAAATTGGTTTAGATTTTTAAGAACCTGACACTCCGCAGAGAGAGGCCCATCTTTTAGTTAAAATTGTACTTGTCTTTCGAATTAATTCACTGTTTATGATATTGTATAACAACAAGTCAGCAAATCCTGCATTTTGGTACTTTAATGAGACTTGGTGCATTCAAAGCAGTGATAATATAAATTCATACATGCCAGACGTCCTGATCTTGACAGGACAGTCCTGCTTTTTGGGTGTTTGTCCCAGCGTCCCGATGCGACTTAATTTGTCCAGACATTCGTAAAAAACTACGTACATTCTATAAGTTCACAAGACACATTACAATTTGCTATACAAGCTCCATCTGGGTTAAAATTAATCCCTTTATTGCCCACTGTTAACAAAACATTTCTTCTAGTCAATTGCACAAGTGTTGTTTTTGACACCTTATCAGCAAATTATTGATATTATCGGGTATTCACACCATGGTGTTTTTATGATAGGGGTCGCTTATTGCTAGCGATAGATACATCATAGTGAATTAAAAGCAGATTGCTTTTGTATTTTAAATTGCTCAGATCAAGTCCAAAGGTACTATTACACAGTATTCTGTATTTTATACCACTTGAGGCTAAAATACAAGTCAAAACACCAATTTTGTATGTAAAAAAAATTGCTTGCTGACCGATACACATTGGTGTTTCACAAAAATTTACTTATGTTTTCTACTGATTTTCAGAAAATAGTATGTACATATTGCATCAATCTAAATTTCGACTTAATTGATGATTGGTTGAATAAAAACAGTGCTCGATGCGCGCACATCGCATTACACAATTTACATTTGCCTCTGTCCCGAATGGATGTTAAATAGGGGCATGCCCCAGATTTCATGTTATGGAGTCATCCGCATAGTGCACATGTGTGTTTACTTCCGGAAAATAGAGAACGTTTTTGTTCACAAATTTTGTTAACACATTATTCATCATTATTGGGCAGAAAGTATGAGATTGTGTAAGACATATACTGATTTCTGACTACAGTAAAGGTGGCATGATTGATTGTTTTAGGTGTCCTGCTTTTTGGTCAAATGTCCCGACCTTTTTGTCCCAATTTGGACCTGAAAAATTCTGGTATGATGTATTGCCAAATTTATTTGTCAACATTGTGAAGTTATGTAAGACAGCCAGACTGAAAATCAGACATTCACATGGACTGTAAAATGACAATATTCTCAAATTAGTGCTTGGCATCAGTCATTTTGAAGAGTCTGGATTTATGATAAATGAATGAAACCTGAAATGGAACTGTCACGGTTTTGAATGTCAATGTTCTTTCTTCTTTTAGAGCAGTACGAGGGACTCCCCAGCTATGGAATCAACAGTGTCTGATGATACACCGGTAATAAACTAATAAACATTTGTTGACTTGATTTTTAAAATTCTTTATTACTTGGATTATTTAATTATTCAGCTTAACTCACTGGAAATTTACTGGTAGTACTTTTTAACCAGGTTTTCCGAAGGAAAAAACTGGTTATTAGATTGGCGAATGCGGGCGGGCTGGCGGGCTGGCGTAATAAGCTTGTCCGGGCCATAACTATGTCGTTCATTGTCAGATTTTAAAATCATTTGGCACATTTGTTCACCATCATTGGACGGTGTGTCGCGCGAAATAATTACGTCGATATCTCCAAGGCCAAGGTCACACTTTGAGTTCAAAGGTCAAAAATGGCCATAAATGAGCTTGTCCGAGCCATAACTATGTCGTTCATCGTCAGATTTTAAAATCATTTGGCACATTTGTTCACCATCATTGGACGGTGTGTCGCGCGAAATAATTACGTCGATATCTCCAAGGTCAAGGTCACACTTTGAGTTCAAAGGTCAAAAATGGCTATAAATGAGCTTGTCCTGGCCATAACTATGTCATTCATTGTGAGATTTTAAAATCATTTGGCACATTTGTTCACCATCATGGGACGGTGTGTCCCACGAAAGAATCACGTCAATATCTCCAATGTCAAGGTCGCCACGACTAAAAATAGATTTAAAAAAAAAAAAAAAACTTACAAAGGTTGTTAATTTTTTTTGGTCATTTCAAAAGTTCAGTTTCAGTTTTCTCCCTTTATCAGATTTTTTTTTCACAATGAAAACCTGGTTTTGTGACAATTTTGTCCCTTGTTATTTTATATTTTTTAAATTTATTTCATAGTTTGATTAATTAATATTTCAGCTTAAATCAATGGAAGTTTTTCAATTATGCAACTTATCATCCTAGTAGGCTCTTGACTTTAATGAATAAGAAAAGTAATTAAAAATTAAACATATCCGTCATGAAAAACACATATCATAGAACACTGAGCAAAATAATGATCAAAATTTGATAGCGGGGGAATGCAGCCCTTTTCTGTTACTCTTGCTGTAGATACATGAAATTTGTGCGAATACGCTATTGGGAATGGCACTTGTTCAGGTTCCAACTAAAAGGAAAATTTATCCAAAGAAATGGACTTAAAATTTTTGTAAAATTACAGACATAAGACCTATGTACAGTCATTTCCTCTAATGTCCTCCTTTATAAAGAAACAATAATAATTAGACTAAGTATTTTTTTATTCAAGCAATCATTCTTGTCAAAGATTTATATTAAATGTATTTTAAATACATTTATATTGAGTGGTTAAGCAGTTAGCGATTCATTAAGCATTCATTAGGAATAGAAGTTTGTGCACTGATAAAAAAGGAGACTTTTCCCCTGCTTTCTTAGCAGCACCGTGCTCATTTTAGCGTCAATCTGGGACAATGTGGGTAACTGCACATGCGCAAAGTGTCCTCCCAGATTATTACGTGCATACCGCACATGCCAATCAGGGACAGTACTATCCGCTTTTTTTTGTATTTTTCGTTTAAAGGAAATCTTTTCTTAACAAAAATCCATTCTCATCAGAAATTGTTGCCTAGATTAGTCTGTTCGGACTGTTGCTCAGGCTTATCTGGGTCGATACTTTACCCACATGCATTAAGCTAGGTTTTCCCAGAGCTTGGCTCATATATTTGTTAACAATATTTAAGAATGATGTGTAAAAGGCTGCTCTGCTTTATGCCATTAATTGTGTAGGTTGCCAGCCCAAGGGAGGGGCCTTTCGACCAGTCCCAGTCTCAGAAGCTTGAAAGCGTCACACAGATACATGCGGCTGCTGTGAACGGGGACAAGGCCTGGCTTGCAAGAGTCATAACGGGTAAGTTATTAAAATGTATGTTTGTAAGCCTGTACAACTAGACCATGAGGATGGTCTAAAATGAGACAATCTGGACCTTTTTCTGGAAAAACTGGGATTTATGCATGTGCATAAATATATGCAGGGCTTGCGCTAGGGGGCCACGTGAGCGACTAAGTCACTTTCTTACGCCAAACGTCGCCTAAAATTTAAGAAATTGTAGATAAAAAGCGACTTCCAGTCTCCCTCTTATCGGAATTTGTTTACATTCGGTTTTCTCGATGTCAAGGTCTGACTCAATTTTTCAATACACACTGTCGCAGCCCGGAGCGTGTCGCAATTGATCGACAGGTTATTTGAGGTAAACCCCACCCCGATTCTCCCAACCTCCAAACTTATCTTATCGGCGATCTATATTGGTCAAGTCAGCATTCAAGTCACATGGTAGCTGCTCAATCAACATTTAGTTCGCTCACACATAATATTGGGTCATTTATGGAAATACACAGTTGATATTGTCGTCTGCCAACACTACATGTATACCGGCTAATGGCAAACGTCGTATTTAAAGATAAACAAATTAAAAGGAGCCTAACAATAAAAAAAATATTTTTAAGTTGATCAATTAACATTTCTACCGACTATCGATCTGAATTAACAAAAGGATGATGATTAAATAATTAGATCTCTGGCGATGATGTCACAACAGATTATCGTTTGAAATTAAAAGGTGATAATTTAGTTGTTGTTTTTACCCACAAACTATGCTAAGGTACAGCAATATGTCAATTAAATTGTATATTAATTACGTATTTGCTAAGTTTCCGATTTTCATTTTTTTGCTGTCAAACGATATGCACAATTTGTTTTATGTGCCATACGCGTACAATTTTTCGCACTGTCATTTTCAGATACATTATTTTTCATCAATTATAATTTAATTTCTGAGTTATTTAAAGAAGAAATGGAATGAAGAATACAGATGGGGTGATGCGGACGGTGTGGTTTATCATATTTCGAATTGTATTCACATTAAATTGCAATTGGAAAGACTATAAAACATAACAAATAATTATTAAAAAAGCATATGATAAATGTCATATTTCAAACATAAATATTTATCTGGTCTGACATTTTTATTAAGCTTATGTTATCTACTGCTTCATAAACATATTATCTTTGAAATACTTTAGTCTGTATAATATGATATTTTTATCAAAATGGATTGAATATAGAGCTAGTAAAATTTTAGTTATTTATCTGTCGTGTCTATTATTACTTGGTTAAATAGAACTGCTGGAAAAAATAAGATAGACTAAAGAAATAAAATTATGTGTACTACAGTGGCATACTTCAATAATGTGATACACATATGTGTGTTGTAACGCCCTACATGTACATGCAAACCCTTGTGTCCGAGTCTCTCCACCTCTCCCTAGAGTCTCCTCACTTCTCCAGGGAGAAGTCACTTCTCCCTAAAATTTGAGCCCAGCGTGAGCCCTGAAGAGTCGTCACAGTTTAGCTTTTGCAGTCCGCTGAGGCTTGTCACAGATAACACTTAACTGGATGTTCAATTAGAAGTGATTAACCTTAACATGAAGATTGTAACAAAAGTGGACAGTTTTTTTCTCTAATTGGCCTGTGCAAACTGCATGGGCTAATCTTTAACAATACTTTACGCACATGAATTGAGCCGTGTTAATGTTTTCCCAGCACAAGGGTTAATTGTATGATGCAGGTTGACTTTTATGTGCCGTGCTTAAGGGCATGAATAGGAAGTACAGGTTTTCATCAATCAATACGTGTCATAAGACAAAATTGACATGCGCTTATTGTAAGGTATGACACTATATACATATACTTTATGTTATGAAGTATTTCTTGTTTATAATTTATGCACTTTTCTAATAAATAGTGATGTATTTTACCAAGTATAACGCACACACAATTTGCTATTGCCAAAATGGAGGAAAACAGTTTTCTAATAAAGGAAACTGGTAAATATGACTTCAAATTGGCAACCAGTTGATTATTGCACAATCGATTTATCGTGTGACTAAAAATTGATCAGTATTACGGAATTGATAACTGTTATATAAGTATATTCAAAATATTAATACTGCGCATAATATACGGTAAGAACAGTAATGCGTATTACGGGTATTATTTATTAAGTACCTTTAAGCACAAATTCCAAATTACCATTCACAAAATTCACCCAAAATGGAAAATTGTATCAATTTTGTTCTCAAGCACATAATCAGCAAGTGAACAAATAAAATGAGCACTGAAACTGAACATTTCAGCAAAAAGGCATGTACAATAATATTGAGGTGGGTTTCTGCAATTAAATACCAAGACCGTTTATTTCCCATGCTTAGGATTGCACAATACAAAATGTACTACTTTTCCTTATGTCAGTTTGTTCATTCCCAAGTTTCGCTGTACCCGTACTTTCTGAATCGGGAAAACACAATTTGCTGATTTCTGGTGTGTGTTTCATGCAGCCAACATCGGAACTGGCCTACTGGACGCTGGGGACCAGTTCGGCCGCACCCCATTGATGTTCTGTGTGCTGGCTGACCGACTGGAGTGTGCCGAACTACTGCTGAAGGCTGGGGCGCAAACCAACATGAAGGACAAGGGGGGAAGGACCGCCCTGAACTGGGCAGCACACAAGGTTTGACCCTGAGCTTTATTTGACCCTGAGCTTTATTTGAACCTGAGCTTTATCTGACCCTTTGCTATATTTGACCCTGAGCTATATTTGACCCTGTGCTTTATTTAAACCTGAGCCATATTTGATCCTGAGCCATATTTGACCCTGAGCCATTTTTGACCCTGAGCTATATTTGACCATGAGCCATTTGTTATCATAAGCCATATTTGAACCTGAGCTATATTTTACCATGAGCATTATTTGATCCTAAGGCAATAAGATCGACAATTGATAAAAATAGTTGTCATAAAGTATAATTTGTCATATGGTCAAATGGTGAATATCTTTACAGAATGAAGAAAATAGTGGAGAAAACCAAGTGTTTCCCAATGACAGCTACTACTTTATCGTTGTTACAGGGTAATGTTCGCTTGATCAAGTTGCTGTTATCGAAGGGTGCAGACTGCCATATGAAGGATAACGAAGGCCAGACCGCTGTACACCTGTGTACGAGACACAAGTTACCCAAGTGCATGACTCTGTTGCTACGGCAGCTGTCGCCGGGCGAGATTGACGATCAGGATAGGAACAAGGTATGTCATGAGATCGTCTTAGTTAACAAAAATGTAATATTTCAGTTATGATTCTACATGGCAACATGATTTCTTGCCCTTTCTTGGTTGACAAGTACTTACAGGTAATATGTTTTCCATGATAACATTGTTTCGTCCAACACTTTTTCTCACATGGTTAAGTACTATTGAAAAAAAATTGTTATGCAAATTAATTGATTACAAAAAAGCCAAAATGAGTGATGTGTAACACAATGCGAACAATGTTCAATGATTTATTTAAAAATAAATATAGTTCTGAAAAAGGGGTTTCAATTGAAGCAAAATTCTGATTTTTGCAAGTGTTTTGTAATTTTCACCTTTATGACTCCTATTACTAATTTCCTTGCATCATTTATGTGCAAATGCTATTGGAAAGCTCTATCAATCATATATAAAATGCATATGCTGCCTTATAGATAATACGACCTTGTGCATTACAGTTCCTTTATGAAAAATGGCTCCCTGCCCTTTTCAATTCCTAGCTGGAGAACTGGAGATCATCTTCTATGTAGCTCTGTCGTAGTTTGTAACTTTCAATAAAGAATGAAAAATAATTTGCATTTTGTTTGTATTTTTTTTCAGAGGACAGCATTGCACTGGGCTGCATCATATGGGAATTTAGAACATGTGAAAATGCTGATCAAGCAGGTTTGTGAAAAACACTAGTCTACCTATGTCAACATGTTTTTAACCCTTTCCTGCTTAGAAGCAAAGTGAAATTTGATTTGTGCAACCAGCATAAAACCAGAACAGCCTGCGAGTAACTGGCAGTCTGTTCAGTTATGATGCTGTTTGCTGCTCATAAGTATCTGAGGGCTGCACCTGAAAGCGTTAAAATGTAAATTTAATTATATTTTCTAAGGGTTTACAAACGTGTCAAAGTGCGTATCTGAGTGGTAAAGGGTAAATGGTTAACCCTTTACCACTTAGATAAGTATTGTGACGCATTTGTAGTCCCTTAGAAAGTTATATTTAATATATGACCTTTCTTACTAGATTCTAGTTTTTAAGGATTCATTTCCAACCCTTAGATACTGATGAGCAGCAAACAGCATGAAACTTTAACAGACTGGAAGTAACTCGCAGGCTTTTCTGGTTTTATGCTGTTTGCACATAGCCCTTTTCACTTTTCTGCGTGGGGAAGGGTTAATAATTGTGTAGCCTATAGGATTGGTTAGATCTTGTTTGGTTGATAATGTGAGAATATAATGTCAAGTTAGTTTAAGTAGAGTAGAATTTATACTTCTTTTTATTTTCCTATCAAATGTATAGTAATTGAACATGAAAGTTAAACAATATACCAATTAAATGTTATATTTTATATGCAGTCTTGTATAGGGCACATCAAGTTACTTGGTTAAGAAGTAATTTCAGTCAAAGTACATGACCACGGTGTTTGTGATATTGAACAGAGGTCGGGCTAAAAAATTTTATAATCATTGTATGAATTATGTTCTTTCAACAATAACCTCAGAGGAGTTTGAACTATGCGTGATAAAAGATTGGGTAAAGACTCTTGAAAATGTTGCAGAACTTTAGATCTAACCCTTTTTTATGTCTCCCACTATAGTAGTGGGGGACATATTGTTTTTGCCCTGTCTGTTGGTCTGTTGGTTTGCGCCAACTTTAACATTTGCAATAACTTTTGCAATATTGAAGATAGCAACTTGATATTTGGCATGCATATGTATCTCATGGAGCTACACATTTTGAGTGGTGAAAGGTCAAGGTCATCCTTCAAGGTCAAAGGTCAAATATATGTGTCAAAATCGCTCATTTAATTTACACTTTTGCAATATTTCAATATTCAAGATAGCAACGTGATATTTGGCATGCATGTGTATCTCATGGAGCTGCACATTTTGAGTGGTGAAAGGTCAAGGTCATCCTTCAAGGTCAGAGGTCAAATATATGTGGCCGAAATCGCTCATTTTATGATTACTTTTGCAATATTGAAGATAGCAACTTGATATTTGGAATGCATGTGTATCTCATGTAGCTGCACATTTTGAGTGGTGAAAGGTCAAGGTCATCCTTCAAGGTCAAATATATGGGTCAAAATTGCTCATGTAATGTCACTTCTGCAATATTGAAGCTAGCAATTTTATATTTGACATGCATGTGTATCTCATGGAGCTGCACATTTTGAGTGGTGAAGGGTCAAGGTCATCCTTCAAGGCCAAACGTCATATACGGGGACATAGTGTTTCACAAACACATCTTGTCTTGATCCTGCGATAACTTAAAAAGTTCATCATATTTTTTCATGAAACTTTAAACATGGATAGATGGCAATATGGACATTATGCATGTCATTTCATTTTTTTCCGACGTCAAAAACTTTGGTTGCTATGGCAACAAAAAAAAATAAAAGTATTCAGGATAAAGGCTCAGACTTTTCTCATTTTCATCTCAGGACTCCAACATAGGCATCCCGGACATTGAGGGAAAGACTCCACTGCACTGGGCAGCCAGTAGTCGAGACGCGGAGGTTGTCAACTGCGTCAGGCTTATCTTGGTAACTGTTACTAATTTTGATTACTGTGGCTTTTTTTGGTAATAATTGCTCGTTTTGGTAACTGTGGCTCATTTTGGTAACTGTGGCTCATTTTGGAAGCTGTGGCACATTTTGTTACTGTGGCTCATTTTTAGCTCCACTTGCCAGAGGCCAACAGGGCTAATGTCATGGTCCTGTGTCCGTCGTGCGTGCATCCGGCGTGCGTGCGTTAACTTTTTCTTTAAACATATTCTTCTCCTAAACTACTGGTCCAATTCTGATGAAATTTCTCAGAAATGTTCCTGGGGTAAACCGCTTTCAAATTTGTTCAAATTATGCCCCTGGACTCAAATTTGACCCTGCCCCAAGGGTCACAAAACTGAAAATATGAAGTTTACCAGGGGAGATTACTGCGGCCGTGTGCTGTGACCAAAAACAACAACAACATCTTGTCAACATGAGATAAAACCCTGTCTTTTAGTGCCATTTTAAATCAGATGGTGACTGCTTACAAAGAAATTGAAGTAAGAAAAAGTGTTATGAATGGTTTTCTTATAAACTAAAACAAGTCGGTTTTTATTTAAATACGTCGAAAGTGAACATATATCCGGATAAAAATATTTCGGATGACAAGTTAATTTCATGTCTTTTTTGTAGTGTTTAAACCAGTTTAAGAATATCTTATTGATTTAAAAAAACACAACTTCCATGAAAATAATTATTTCAAGAAAAGTCAATATATGATACTGCATGGTAAACTCAAACTTTGTATCCAAGAGAAAGTGTTGGAATTAATGAAGTGCAATGTTCTTAACTATCGTTTACGATGCTGTCCGGTAATCTTGCGCAGTTAAGGGTCAATTGGTTTAAAAACATGTTCTTTTATAAATTGACAACATTATATCTAAATTTATTATGGAAATGAATTCATGTGCTTATTACCACAAAAATATCTGAGTAATTCAGTGAAGAACTGTCCAATTTGATTTAAAAACAAATATGACTCACCTCATTTTCAAACTATCACCGTGTCCGGTAATCTTGCGCACTTTATGTAATGACCGCGTTTAGGCAAAATTGTACACATATGGTTTCCATTTTTTGACAATAAAACATTCCAGAAAAATATTTTTAAAATCAGTTTGTAAAACCATTGAAATTAAATGTGGATTTCTAGTGCAGTTTTTGTTCACTGCAAATCAACAAATAATATAGTCACTAGTAATAGTGTTCAATTAATAAAAAAGTACCGGTATTCGTGAAAAAAATGTTTATGCATAACGGGTTTGATTTTACCACGATCATGCTTCCACAGAAAATATCAAACCGAGACCATTGCGCATGTGGAGATCATACCAAATTGGTTTGACAGAATGGCGGGAAATAATGACTACAGAAATAAATTGACTATGTTGGTCTGATGCGATATATTTTCATGGCCAAAAATACCATAACTGATCGGATTGTGCAATGGAATGCTAAATTACGCGTTGGATTTATGAATTCTTAATTTAAAGTATGAAAACGCTAAAGACTGCAGGGAATTTGTGATTCATTTCGAATTTTTTGTAAGTGGGCCAGTGTTTACGATGTATTGGGATGATGCAACCGGTGTTTAAATGTAATGATCAAATTCTAATACGTACCTTTTAAATCCGTTAATTATGAAGAATGTGAAATTCCATCTTTCATCACTAAAGAAAACCATCAGTTGTCTGCGAGATTCGCAAATGCAAAGTGCACAAGATTACCGGACGCGCAAGATTACCGGACTTGACTGTTTGCTGCTTTTTATTAACTAATGATTGATTGTTCCATTTGTGAATCGTGACTCATGAATTGCAGATATGATTGTCAATTGCTCAACGATCAATATATATGTCAGACCATTTTATAATTTTCTTAATACAAGTTATGAATTGATCTTATAAGTTAAATGTACTTCTTAATTTAATACATTTATTAATATTAAAAATAAGATTATCATAATATTTTCAGGCCTGTTGGTCTTAGGGATGTGTGGGTTGTTAATTATATTTTGAGATGATTCTTTACAAAGAAAGATGCTACTATTGTATTTGTTATAAATGTGTGAAAGGCTCTAAGAAGGAACCAGAGATTATTTACTCTTTACCAAACACTATCAGGATTTTACGGGTTTGTATCTGACAACTTTATAAATAATTGTGATAAAAGGAGAAATTGATGAGCAATGTCTCCTTTTATCACAATTATTTCAGGATACCCTACCTGATCATTTCCTTCATATTCCATTACAATTTAATTGTCGTCTGCAACCTCTTTCAAATTGGGAAAGTCCAAAATGTGTCACTTGGTAAAGGGTTAAGGCATTTTGATAACTATGGGTCTTGTGAATCTGTTTCAAATCAAATGCGTAGATCTTCAGCATCTAAAAATATGTGAAATAGAAAGAACGACAATATCTTTTGGAGAGATAAATGTACCTACGTTATAAGCATAGGACCTGTACAACAATTCCCCGGCTTTTTAGTCTGTTTAGGTAACACGGTAGTAACTTTTACCATATATAAAAATGCTCACCCTTCCAACTTTTAAGTGCCCAGTGTGACGAGGGATAGAAAGAGAAAGTCACATTCTTGATTATACATAAAAAACAGTGGAGCGATACAGGGCCATCATGGCCCTCTTGTTGGTAACTGTGGCACATTGTGATTACTGTGGCTCATTTTGGTAGCTGTTGCTCATTTTGGTAACTGGGTTATTTTGGTAACTGTGGCTCATTTTTGGTTTAAGTAGCTCATTTTGGTAACTGTGGCTCATTTAAGTTACAATGGCTCATTTTGGTAATTGTGGCTCATTTAAGTTACAATGGCTCATTTTGGTAACTGTGGCTCATTTAAGTTACAATGGCTCATTTTGGTAATTGTGGCTCATTTATCGTAGCTGTGGCTCATTTTGGTAACTTGCTCATTTTGGTATATGTGGCTCATTTTAGAACTGAGGCTTATTTTGGAAACTGTGGCTTTATTTTGATGACAGTAGCTCATTTTGGTAACTGTGGCTCTTTTTTGTTACAGTGGCTCATTTTATTTGTTGCTCATTTTTTGGTAACTGTGGATCATTTGGTAACTGTGGCTCATTTTGGTAAGAGTGGCTCATTTTGGTATCGCATTATGTTTAGTCATTCAAACTTAAGTTCTTCAAGTTGTGTGTTTATATGCAAATTATTTTGTGACACAAAATTCATAACAGTAAGACTTAAATTCCAAATAAGATTTAAACACAGATTCCGTAAAAGTGGAAAGTGTCATCCCTGATTAGTCTGTGTGGACTGCACAGGCTAATCTGGGATGGCACATAACGCACGTGCATTAAGCCCAGTTTTTTTTCAGAGTGAGGCTCAATTAGAATTTGCATATTTATACAAATCAATTCAATTTAATTGAACTTGTTTTTATTGAACCAGTTTTCCCATTTTATTTCGCAGGACACGACCCCGAGTGTTATAAACTGGCAGGATTATGAGGGAAGGACTGCCTTACATTTAGTGGTCGCTGATGGTAACGAGGCAGTCGTAAAGGCTCTGGTGAGTATAGTACCAGCCTGTTCTAACAACGTTTTGAAACATTGTTCTAGGAAAACAGGGCTGGTATTCATTAAACACCTTAGGTATAACTTAAGAAAATTCCTTAAATAATTCAAAATTCCTTAAGTCTTTTGCTCTTTCATTATGGTGTCTTTTTCATATAATTGTTTTATTTAAGTAAATTTTGCATAGAAGAACAGATCTTTGGCATTACAAAACTAAAATCATTAGAATTTCAATAGAAAATTGAATTTTGAAAATTTCCCTTAAATCCAACTTATGTAAAGATTTGCCTTAGGAGCTTTATGAATATGGACTTCATTCATGTGCCCAAAGTGTGGTCCCGTACAGAAACAACACTTTCGGCCTAATCTGGAGCAACACATTATTAAAGCTGAGTTTTCCCAGTACACAGTTTGTTTTAACCCTTGAACACTCAGAAACCCATTTTGACGCATTTGAAGTCTCTTAGAAAATCAAATTTAATTTAAGCCCTTTCTTAATATATTCAAGTTTTAAAGGCTTCATTTTCAAACCTTAGATATTGAGGAGCAGCAAACAGCATAAAGCCTGAACAGACTGCGAGGCAGGCTGTTCTGGTTTTATGCTGTTTGCACATAGCCATTTTCACTTTGCATCTGAGTAGGAAAGGTTTAAGTCAGAGCTCCAGATAAGGGTCGTATTTTCGTAATTACGAATTATTTTCAAGTCCGTTACGTATTTATTTTAAAATCTTGTCGTACCATTAAGAATTACACAATCAAGTTACGAATATTATTTTTACATCGGTTCGTATCGATTTTATTGAGTTCTTTTCCCGTATTAAAGATCTTTGCGGTGCTTATTTAGAATGGTTATCGGGTTTGTTTAACAAAGCGCTTTCTTTCCAATAAAAGCGGCGTATACAGTCTATCTGTCAGAAAACAATGGCGGCGCCCAGAGAGCGTCCTAAAAAACTGCAAAGCGTCCAAAAACACGCTTTAAACATATTGTACGCAAAGTGAGCCGAAGTTAAATGTTTGAAAGACATTATAGAAAAGATCTTATACGATGCTGTATGTTCAGTTTCTGACACAGTCGGAAAAGCTAAACAAAAACGCGACACGACGGGTCTAAACCTAAACACAATAAAACATTGGACGAGTGGAAGGGACAAGTCCCGTGGCTTATTGTTGAAAAGATTGAAGGGGAGACCCGTTTTAATTGTGAAATATGAAAACATTCATCTAAGGCATGCAATCTAAGCACAGTTTGGCCATTTGAAGGTATTTGAAAAATAAAATTGTATTATACTGAAAAGACACTGTTAAACTCGTATAAATAAAGTTGCTAGTATGTCTATTTTGATTTTTTTGTTTCATGAAAATAACCATTATTATTTTTTTTAGGTCATTTATAAAAAATAAGAATTGATTTCCAAAACTTAGTAGTAACGTTAAGAATAAAATTTCAGAGTTAAGAATTCTTTTTGAAAATCTGGTAGTAATTTAAGAATTTCACAAAACCTTATCTGGAGCTCTGGTTTAAGTGACTACATACCTTAATTGACGTACGTACAGTCCTCTTGTCCTGTTTTCAATATGTCTCAGCTGTGTTAAACAACTACCTGTATTCAGTGACCAACAACAGCCATTTTTGATACCAATAATCAAAGACGTGTGTATTAAATAATCATTTTTGAGGCGGATATTGATACTCTATCGCTAGGCAACAGAGGCGCTATCAAGTTTAAGGTGTGATCAAACAAGCATGGCTTAATTGAATGTATTTTTATTCTCATGTATGCGTCAAATTATGAGATATTTACTTACAGTCGGCTTGTTAATTGCCAATCTGATATGTCATTATATGAAATTAACAGACTTTAAAGTTAAAACATAAATTAAAATTAATTGGATATGATCGCCAATGATGTTTTATGAGCAACATCTATGCAGTTTTAGCAAAATTTTGATGTCATTTAGTATCTTTTTGAATATTTAAAAAAAAAAATTTATTGGTTCATATGCAGATATAAAAAACAGGTCATGTGATGAAATTATCCAATCAGAATAACGTCTTTGCTTTGGATTTTAATACTTAAGAGATTGATTCAGAAATTGGGAATTCTTCCATCAGACCTTCTTTACATTCTTAAAAGTTTTTTTTAAAGCCATGCTATTTAAATTGATAGGAATAGCTTGTAGGACTTTTCTATCAAGAGGCAACTTTGTGATGACATCAATTGGTACACAAAATGCTTTCAGGTTGCTGTTGAAAACTGCAATGTTTCTGCTCTGGACAACATGTTCAGGACCCCTCTACACTGGGCTGCTGTACTTGGTGAGTTACTGCCCCTTGTTTGTGTTTGATGAGTTATGGCAACATTAGGCAGTTATTTCCCTCTTTGGTCAGTTAGGGCCCCTTTTTTATTCGGCAGTTCTTTCCCTTGTTGGTGAGTTAGAGCCCTTGTTTATTAGGCACTTATTTCCCTTGTTGGTGAGTTATGGCCCCTTGTTTATTAGGCAGTTTTTCCCTTGTTGTCCAGTTAGGGCCCTTTGTTTATTAGGCAGTTATTTCCCTTGTTGGTGAGTTAATAACCCTTGTTTATTAGGCAGTTATTTCCCTTGTTGGTAAGTTATGGCCCCTTCATTATTAGGTAGTTATTTCCCTTGTTGGTGAGTTAGGGCCCATTGTTTATTAGGTAGTTATTTTCCTTGTTGGTGAGTTAGGGCCCTTTGGTTATTAGGCTGTTATTTCCCTTGTTTTGGAGATATGGTCCCTTGTTTATTTGGCAGTTATTTCCCTTGTTGGTGAATTAGGGACCATTGTTTATTAGGCAGTTGTTTCTCTAGTTGGTTAGTTACGGCCCCTTGTTTAGTAGGAAGTTATTTCCTATGTCCAGTTAATTATTGCCCCTTTTATTAGAGAGTTATTGACCTTGCTAATGTTGGTGAGTTACTGACCTTATTTTACTTACCTTAAGTAACTGGGCTAGGTGACTTACTGTCCATTGTTTATTACACAGTTATTTTACTTGTCCAATACTAGTATATGGGCAAGGGGAGTTACTTCCCCTTGTTTATTATGGAGTTATTTCCCTTGTCCATTTAGTAAGTGCACTTGTGTTGTTTGTCTGTCTTGAGGCTCAAACTTGTCAAAATAAATTTTACATATTTTAATGTAAAATATATAAACTTTCCTGCATTTGATACATCCTATTTATGATTTAATTTATCCTTCTGATTCAGGGGTGTGATTTTTCTGCGGATCTGTGGATTTCTGCGGATCGGGTTGTCCCGGGGGTCACTTTCGAGATTCGCTTAAATTTGTTTAAAAAAATGTGGGGGAGATTGTGTACCACTGATTCTGCGGACGTATTTCATAAGCGGCCCAAAATATCCGCGGCCCGTGAAATCTCTCCGCATTTTACACTGGTAGATTCTTCCTAAGCATTTTTATAACGTGCGATATAATTGGCTGTCATTTCACAATCTTCCAATTAAAATCGGTTTCTTAAAATGTGTTTGGTATTTCTAAGCTGATTCGTTTGCAAATGGCGCCGTTGTGAAGCGAAAATTAAGATTATTGAAATGACAAATAGCAACCGAATTAAAGACTGACATTTTATAGTTTGATAGGAATAATGAAATATGTTTGTCAACGAAAAAGACTACATTTTAGATACAAGCAACACAATTTAGAAGAGTATCGTTCGAACATGGAAAAAGACAAACATGATTTGATTTATATGTTAGTGGGTCTGTGTATATAGAGAATATTATGTGAGTTTTGGATAAAGATCAAGTTTATCATGCGAGGCTTAGAACCGATGTAGCGCGAGGCTTGTCGAGCGCTTACATGGTTCGGGCCAAGCATGATAAACTTGATCTTTATCCAAAACTCACATAATATTCTATTTATCCTATTATTTTGTGGTCGTATATCGTTCAAAAAGAGTAAAAATACTTTAACATTCAAAGAAACAGCGCTGGTTTTCCAAGTAGACTCCGTAGTGTTTGTTTACTTCAACGTCATCATTTGCTATGACGTCACATTGAAACATACAGTGTTCTTAAGATAGAGATCGGAAATCCATGGTCTAAAAATAGCGATAGTATAAAGGTAAAGTTTATACGATCGTTGTTATACTATCGATACAGAATTTTCCTCCCCTCTGACTTTGCCTCAATCACACACTGTGATTGTTATTCAAAAGATTTAATAAATAATATTTTAACCAAACTATGCAACCTGTGTTTTAAACATGTAAATACATGTAGTTATACATTTGATTTTAATTTTACAGATCTGCATTTTCTTCACTATTTGCTAGCAATTCAAATGAAAGCAACTTATACATGGCCAATTTTTATGCCCCCGGTAGGGTGGCATATAGCAGTTGAACTGTCCGTCAATCAGTATGTCAGTATGTGTGTATGTCAGTCTGTCTGTCTGTCCGTCCGAAAAAAAACTTTAACATTGGCCATAACTTTTTCACTATTGAAGATAGCAACTTGATATTTGGCATGCATGTGTATCTCATGGAGCTGAACATTTTGAGTGGTAAAAGGTGAAGGTCAAGGTCATCCTTCATGGTCAAATGTCAAATATATTGCGTCTGTCCGTCTGAAAACTTAAACATTGGCCATAACTTTTTAGCTCTTCTATTTTTTTTTTAAATTATGAGCTATTGTCATCACCTTGGCGTCGGCGTCGGCGTCGGCGTTGGCGTCCGGTTAAGTTTTGCGTTTAGGTCCACTTTTCTCAGAAAGTATCAATGCTATTGCATTCAAACTTGGTACACTTAATTACTATCATGAGGGGACTGGGCAGGCAAAGTAAGATAACTCTGGCGTGCATTTTGACAGAATTATGTGCCCTTTTTATACTTAGAAAATTAAAAAAATTGGTTAAGTTTTGTGTTTAGGTTCATTTTATTCCTTAAGTATCAAAGCTATTGCTTTCATACTTGCAACACTTACTAACTATCATAAGGGGACTGTGCAGGCAAAGTAATGTAACTCTGACTGGCATTTTGACAGAATTATGTGCCCTTTGTATACTTAGAAAATTGAAAATTTGGTTAAGTTTTGTGTTTAGGTCCACTTTATTCCTACAGTATTAAAGCTATTGCTTTCATACTTGCAACACTTATTAACTATCATAAGGGGACTGTGCAGGCAAAGTTATGTAATTCTGACTGGCATTTGGATGGAATTATGGGCCCTTTATACTTAGAAAATTGAAAATTTGGTTAAGTTTTGTGTTTTGGTCCACTTTACCCCTAAAGTATCATAGATATTGCTTACATACTTGGAACACTCGCAAACTATCATAAGGGTACAGTAAAAGGACAAGTTGCATAACTCTGGTTGTCATTTTTACAGAATTATGGCCCTTTTTTGACTTAGCAACTTTGAATATATGGTTAAATTTTGTGTTTCTATCCACTTTACTTCTAAAGTATCAAGGCTATTGCTTTCAAACTTCAAATACTTTCATGCTATCATGAGGTTACTGTACCTGGCAAGTTGAATTTTACCTTGACCTTTGAATTACCTTGACTCTCTAGGTCAAATTATTAAATTTTGCTAAAATTGCCATAACTTCTTTATTTATGATTAGATTTGATTGATACTTTGACAAAACTACTCTTACCTGACATACCACAAAAGACTCCACCCAAACCATCCCCAGTGCCATCTCCCCCTCCCCCGCCCCTCTGAATCCCCCCTTTTTTGTTTTTTTAAGATCATCTCACAAATGACCACCTATTCCCTCACACTATACCCCCCCCGACCCCACTCACCCCCAATTTTACGGTTAAAAAACACAAATATTTATTTTTATTATTTTATAATTGAAATACCGTCCAACCATCGCACCCAAGAATCTCCCCACCCCCCACACCACCCCCCTCCCCCCGAATCCTCCCCCATAATATTTTTTTTAAGATCATCTCACAAATGACCACCACACCCTCACACTATACCCCCCCTACCCCCCCCCCCACCCCACCCCCAATTTTTTTTTGAAACGGTTAAAAAACACAAATATTGATTTTTATTATTTTATGTTTGAAATACCGTCCAACCATCGCACCCAAGAATCCCCCCCACCCACCCACCCCCCCTGATTTATATTTTTGTTTTGCTTTTTTCCCGCATTTTTGGAAGATAATGTAATAAATGTCCACACCCCCACGCTATACACCCCTCTTCACTCCACCCCTCCCTCCTTTGTGATTGAAAATGAAAGTCCCTTCACCTTTAAAAAGACAATAGATGAGCGGTCTGCACCCGCAAGGCGGTGCTCTTGTTATTTTTTAATATTGAAGATAGCAACTTGATATTTGGCATGCATGCGTATCTCATGAAGCTGCACAATTTGAGTGGTGGAAGCTCAAGGTCAAGGTTATCCTTCAAGGTCAAAGGTAAAAAAATAATAATTCAAAGCGGCATTCTTATGAAGCTGCAAATTTTGAGTGGTGGAAGTTCAAGGTCAAACGTCAAAGGTAAACAAAATAAAAAAAAATCAAAGCGGCGCAATAGGGGGCATTGTGTTTCTGACGAACAAATCTCTTGTTCATTAATGACTATTGATGTTATTTATACAAGAAAATCTTTTATGCAAGATTGCATTCTGAATAGTCAAAGACAGTGATTCCCGATGGTCTAATTCCAAAGTACTGTTTGCAATTTAACTGCATGTAAAATAATGAGTGTAGTACTGTAACATTTTTTCCAGACCCATCAAAATAGTTTAGCCTTGCTCAGAGCAAATACATGTGCGTGAAGTGTCCTATCAGATTAGAATGTGCAGTCTTCAGGGCTCGACATTAACTTTTGAAGCCAATTGCCGGTCTGACAAGTAGACCAAAATTTCACATGTCCTGACCAAAAAGCAACTTGTCCTGACTATGTCTTATTCTGCTTAGTACTTTGCAAAATAATGAAATAATATAAAATGCTCAAGTCATAAAGACTTTAATCGTTAAAAATACATGCTTACATAATTGTAGACAATTTCAATACAAAAAGAACTGACTAGAATATCAGGAAAACTCAAGATTATTGATTTTAAAACATACAAAGCCATAATACCTGACAAAAACTGCCACTATAAAGCAGAAAATATTCAAAGTGATGTATATGTACAGTACTGAACTGATATTTTTAACAACATTAACACAACTCACTGACCAAGTGTTCCCTGAAAATGTCCCCTCGCCTTTGGCCATTTACAAAATATGTCGTCACTACGTTAATTGTCTGTAAGATCGGTGTGAGCTAGTGTCGTCAAATGCATATTCTTTACAAAGGACCATATTCTTGTCATCTTGGCAAAGAAAAATGTAAAGGGTTGCTTCCCTTGTGATCAGTATTGTGTAGTATCACATGGAACTATTGGAATATCTCGCTCTTTGTCGTTTTAACGTAAACAAGATAATTATAATCAAACAAGTTTTGTGGTAACTCCTCAGAAATAACGGAGTTAAAGGCATTTTTTATACGCCCGTATAAAATACGGGACGTATTATGTGAAACCCCTTGGCGGGCGGGCGGCGGGCGGAAGGCATCACTTTGTCCGGACTCTAATTCAAATTGTATTCATCCGATCTTCACCAAACTTGGTCAGCAGTTGCATCTAGTTGATATCTAGGCCAAGTTCGAATATGGGTCATGCCGGGTCAAAAACTAGGTCATAGGGTCAATAAGTGCATTTTCAAAGGGGCCACTTTGTCCGGACTCTATTTCAAATTGTATTCATCCGATCTTCACCAAACTTGGTCAGCAGTTGCATCTAGTTGATATATAGGCCAAGTTCGAATATGGGTCATGCCGGGTCAAAAACTAGGTCATAGGGTCAATTAGTGCATTTTCAACGGCGCCACTTTGTCCGGACTCTAATTCAAATTGTATTCATCCGATCTTCACCAAACTTGGTCAGTAGTTGCATCTAGTTGATATCTAGGTCAAGTCCGAATATGGGTCATGCTGGGTCAAAAACTAGGTCAAAGGGTCAATTAGTGCATTTTACTTTGTCCGGACTCTAATTCAAATTGTATAAATCTTATCTTCACCAAACTTGGTCAGTAGTTGCATCTAGTTGATATCTAGGCCAAGTTCGAATATGGGTCATGCCAGGTAAAAAACTAGGTCATAGGGTCAATTAGTCCATTTTCAACAGCGCCACTTTGTCCGGACTCTTATTCAAATTGTATTCATCCGATCTTTACCAAACTTGGTCAGTAGTTGCATCTAGTTGATATCTAGGTCAAGTTCGAATATGGGTCATGTCGGGTCAAGAACTAGGTCATAGGGTCAATTAGTGCATTTTCAACGGCGCCACTTTGTCCGGACTCTAATTCAAATTGTATTCATCCGAAACTTTTAAACAACTTTTTATCCTGCGTCAAAGTGGTATGGGGGTCTAAACAATTATGATTTAAATATTGTGTTTTAGAGAACAAATGAGACTAAGTGTACACTTATTGATATCAATGCATATATATGAATATATCAGTTATATAAGTTGTTGTTGTTTTTTTTGCTTATTTTCAAAACAAATACATCAATCATCAGTGTATCATCTCCAATGGCACACGAATCGGGCGTATATTGCTCCGTCATGCGGCGCTCTTGTTTAAGTAATTAAATTATAATGACCATTTGTCCAGTCAGACTAGCAAATTTTTTATTTACTTGTCCGCACTAACAATATGGTTGTCCCGGACAGTCAGACTAACGTAAATGTCGAGGCCTGGTCTTCAAAGGCTAATAAAGGACAACCCTTTTTTCGCTGTTACATGTATGGTAATTGTTTGGTCAAAATAAGTCTCCTCTAGAGGAAAATCCAGTTCAGGCTGAAAGTGAACTCCCAGATTAGCCTGTGTATTGCCACAGAGATGCTCATTTTCATTTTTTGTAAATAATAAAACACAATTAACCCCAAAGAAACACATTAAACTCCAAAGAAACACAATTAAACTGAAAGAAACACAATAAACCCCAAAGAAACACAATAAACTCCAAATAAACACAATTACTAGTAACCCGAAAGAAACACAATAAACCCCAAAGAAACACCATAAACCCCAAAGAAACACCATAAACCCCAAAGAAACACCATAAACCCCAAAGGTACCACAATAAACCCCACAAAAATTCAACAACTTACTCTGTTAGAGATTGCAAAACCAAATATTGTAAATGAGCCTCGATATGGGAAAACGGGGCTTAATGCATGTGCATAAAGTGTTGTCCCAGATTAGCCTGTGCAGACCCCACATGCCAATCAGGGACAAGACACTTTCTGCATTAACTGGATTTTTGCCAAGTAAATTCCATAAAAGAAGATTGCAAAGGTTAATCTGGAACCATACTTCATGCACATAAGTAAAGCCCCGTTTTCTCAGAGCTTGGCTCAAGTATATTGCCAAGTTTTTTACTTTGAACAAAGTTGTCTTGTATTCTGTTACCAGGTCATTCAAAGATTGTATCCCTGCTGTTGGACAACAAGGCGGAGTTCTCGAGTTCAGACCAGAACGGGGCCACACCTTTACACTACGCAGCGCAAAACAACTTTGACGTGAGTGGTTAACTTATGTTTCTGAGTTTTTTTAGCTCAACTGAGCACAACGTGCTCATGGTGAGCTTTTGTGATCGCTTTTAGTCCGTCGTGTGTTGTGTGTCGTGAGCCGTCAACATTTGCCATGTTAACTCTCTAGGGGCCACATTTATTGTCCAATCTTCATGAAATTCGGTCAGAAGATTGGTCTCAATGATATCTTGGATGAGTTCGAAAATGGTTACGTTTGCTTGAAAAACATGGCTGCCAAGGGGCGGTGCATTTTTCCTAATATGGCTATAGTAAAATCTTCTTAACACTCTAGAGGCCACATTTATTGTCTGATCTTCATGAAACTTGGTCAGAAGATTTATCCCAATAATATCGTGGACGAGTTTGAAAATGATGACGGTTGGTTTAAAAACATGGCCGCCAGCGGGCGGGGCATTTTTCCTTATATGGCTATAGTGAAACCTTGTTAACACTCTAGAGGCCACATTTATTTTCCGATCTTCATGAAACTTGCTCAGAAGATTTGTACCAATTATATCTTGGATGCGTTCAAAAATGGAAACCTTTGCTTGAAAAACATGGCTGCCAAGGGGCGGTGCATTTTTTCTTATATGGCTAAATATTGCTATTGTAAAATCTTGATAACACTCTAGAGGCCACATTTATTGTCTGATCTTCATGAAACTTGGCCAGAAGATTCATCCCAATAATATCTTTGATGAGTTCGAATATGATGCCGGTTGGTTGAAAAACATGGCCGCCAGGGGGCGGGGCATTTTTCCTTATATGGCTATAGTAAAACCTTGTTAACATTCTAGAGGCCACATTTATTGTCCAATCTTGATGCAATTTGGTCAGAAGATTTGTCTTAATGATATCTTGGATGAGTTTGAAAATGGTTACGTTTGCATGAAAAACATGGCCACCAAGGGGCGGGGCATTTTTCTTATATGGCTATATAAGGCTATAGTAAAATCTTGTTAACACTCTAGAGGCCACATTTATAGTCCTATCTTAATGAAACTTTGTCAAAAGATTCATCCTAATAATATCTTGGAAGAGTTCAAAAATGATGCCTGTTGGTTGAAAAACATGGCCACCATTGGTGGGGGCTATTTTCCTTATATGGTTATAGTAAAACCTTGTTAACACTCTAGAGGTCACATTTATTTTCCGATCATCATGAAACTTGGTCAGAAGATTTGTCCCAATGATATCTTGGATGAGTTCAAAAAAGGTTTTGGTTGCTTTAAAAACATGGCCACATGGGGCGGGGCATTTTTCCTTATATGGCTATAAATGGCTATAGTAAAATCTTGTTAACACTTTAGAGGCCACATTTAGTGTCCAATCTTTATGAAGTTAGGTCAGAAGATTGGTTTCAATGATATCTTGGATGAGTTCGAAAATAATTATGTTTGCTTGAAAAAAATGGCTTCCAAGGGGCGGGGCATTTTTCCTAATATGGCTATAGTAAAATCTTGTTAACACTCTAGAGGCCACATTTACTGTCCGATCTTCATGAAACTTGGTCAGAAGATTCTTCCCGATAATATCTTGGACGAGTTCAAATATGATGTCGGTTGGTTGAAAAACATGGCTGCCAGGGGGCTGGGCATTTTTCCCTATATGGCTATAGTAAAACTTTGTTAACAATCTAGAGGCCACATTTATTTTCCGATCTTCGTGAAACTTGGTCAGAAGATTTGTCCCAATAATATCTTGTTATCTCAGGTGAGCGACTTTGGGCCTTTCAGGCCCTCTTGTTTAGGGAAGTCCCTTTTAAACTAAAATTCAGTTAAGGCGGAAAAGGTTGTCCCTGATTAGCTTGTGCAGACTGCTTTATTAAGTCAACAAGTCTAGTCTAGGCAGAAAGTGTAATCCCTGATTAGCATGTGCAGACTGCTTTTTTAAGTCAACAAGTCTAGTCTAGGCTGAAAGTGTTGTCTCTGATTAGCCTGTGCAGACTGCTTTATTAAGTCAACTAGTCTAGTCTAGGCAGAAAGTGTTGTCTCTGATTAGCCTGTGCAGACTGCTTTATTAAGTCAACAAGTCCAGTCTAGGCAGAAAGTGTTGTCTCTGATTAGCCTGTGCAGACTGCTTTATTAAGTCAACAAGTCTAGTCTAGGCAGAAAGTGTCATCCCTGATTAGCTTGTGCAGACTGCTTTATTAAGTCAACAAGTCTAGTCTAGGCTGAAAGTGTTGTCTCTGATTAGCTTGTGCAGACTGCTTTATTAAGTCAACAAGTCTAGTCTAGGCTGTAAGTGTCATCCCTGATTAGCTTGTGCAGACTGCTTTATTAAGTCAACAAGTCTAGTCTAAGCTGAAAGTGTTGTCTATGATTAGCTTGTGCAGACTGCTTAATTAAGTCAACAAGTCTAGTCTAGGCTGAAATTGTTGTCTCTTATTAGCCTGTGCAGACTGCTTTATTAAGTCAACAAGTATAGTATAGGCTGAAAGTGTCATCCCTGATTAGCCTGTGCAGACTGCTTAATTAAGTCAACAAGTGTAGTCTAGGCTGAAAGTGTTGTCTCTGATTAGCTTGTGCAGACTGCTTTATTAAGTCAACAAGTCCAGTCTAGGCAGAAAGTGTCATCCCTGATTAGCCCGTGCAGGCTGTTTTATTAAGTCAACACGTCCAGTCTAGGCTGAAAGTGTTGTCTCTGATTAGCTTGTGCAAACTGCTTTATTAAGTCAACAAGTCTAGTCTAGGCTGAAAGTGTCATCCCTGATTAGCTTGTGCAGACTGCTTTATTAAGTCAACACGTCTAGTCTAGGCTGAAAGTGTTGTCTCTGACTAGCTTGTGCAGACTGCTTTATTAAGTCAACAAGTCTTGTCTAGGCTGAAAGTGTTGTCTCTGATTAGCTTGTTAGGACTACTTTATTAAGTCAACAAGTCTAGTCTAGGCTGAAAGTGTCATTCCTGATTAGCTTGTGCAGACTGCTTTATTAAGTCAACAAGTCTAGTCTAGGCTGAAAGTGTTGTCTCTGATTAGCTTGTGCAGACTGCTTTATTAAGTCATCATGTCTAGTCTAGGCTGAAAGTTTTGTCTCTGATTAGCTTGTGCAGACTGCTTTATTAAGTCAACAAGTCTTGTCTAGGCTGAAAGTGTTGTCTCTGATTAGCTTGTGAAGACTACTTTATTAAGTCAACAAGTCTAGTCTAGGCTGAAAGTGTCATTCCTGATTAGCTTGTGCAGACTGCTTTATAAAGTCATCAAGTCTAGTCTAGGCTGAAAGTGTTGTCTCTGATTAGCTTGTGCAGACTGCTTTATTAAGTCAACAAGTCTAGTCTAGGCTGAAAGTGTCATCCCTGATTAGCTTGTGCAGACTGCTTTATTAAGTCAACAAGTCTAGTCTAGGCTGAAAGTGTTGTCTCTGATTAGCTTGTGCTGACTGCTTTATTAAGTCAACAAGTCTAGTCTAGACTAAAAGTGTTGTCTCTGATTAGCTTGTGCAGACTGCTTTATTAAGTCAACAAGTCTAGTCTAGGCTGAAAGTGTCATTCCTGATTAGCTTGTGCAGACTGCTTTATTAAGTCAACAAGTCTAGTCTAGGCTGAAAGTGTTGTCTCTGATTAGCTTGTGCAGACTGCTTTATTAAGTCATCATGTCTAGTCTAGGCTGAAAGTTTTGTCTCTGATTAGCTTGTGCAGACTGCTTTATTAAGTCAAAATGTCTAGTCTAGGCTGAAAGTGTCATCCCTGATTAGCCGGTGCAGACTGCTTTATTAAGTCAACAAGTCTAGTCTAGGCTGGAAGTTTTGTCTCTGATTAGCTTGTGCAGACTGCTTTATTAAGTCAACATGTCTAGTCTAGGCTGAAAGTGTCATCCCTGATTAGCCTGTGCAGACTGCTTTATTAAGTCAACAAGTCTAGTCTAGGCTGAAAGTGTTGTCTCTGATTAGCTTGTGCAGACTGCTTTATTAAGTCAACAAGTCTAGTCTAGGCAGAAAGTGTTGTCTCTGATTAGCCTGTGCAGACTGCTTTATTAAGTCAACACATCTAGTCTAGGCTGAAAGTGTTGTCTCTGATTAGCCTGTGCAGACTGCTTTATTAAGTCAACAAGTCTAGTCTAGGCAGAAAGTGTTGTCCCTGATTAGCTTGTGCAGACAGCTTTATCAAGTCAACAAGTCTAGTCTAGGCTGAAAGTGTTGTCTCTGATTAGCTTGTGCAGACTGCTTTATTAAGTCAACAAGTCTAGTCTAGGCTGAAAGTGTTATCCCTGATTAGCTTGTGAAGACTGCTTTATTAAGTCATCAAGTCTAGTCTAGGCTGAAAGTGTTGTCTCTGATTAGCTTGTGCAGACTGCTTTATTAAGTCAACAAGTCTAGTCTAGGCTGAAAGTGTCATCCCTGATTAGACTGTGCAGACTGCTTTATTAAGTCAACAAATCTAGTCTAGGCTGAAAGTGTTATCCCTGATTAGCTTGTGCAGACTGCTTTTTTTAAGTCAATAAGTCTAGTCTAGGCTGAAATTGTCATGCCTGATTAGCCTGTGCAGACTGCTTTATTAAGTCAACAAGTCTAGTCTAGGCTGAATGTGTTGTCTCTGATAAGCCTGTGCAGACTGCTTTATTAAGTCAACAAGTCTAGTCTAGGCTAAAAGTGTTGTCTCTGATTAGCTTTTGCAGACTGCTTTATTAAGTCAACAAGTCTAGTCTAGGCTGAAAGTGTTATCTCTGATTTTAGCCTGTGCAGACTGCTTTATTAAGTCAACAAGTCTAGTCTAGGCTGAAAGTGTTGTCTCTGATAAGCCTGTGCAGACTGCTTTATTAAGTCAACAAATCTAGTCTAGGCTGAAAGTGTTATCCCTGATTAGCCTGTGCAGACTGCTTTATTAAGTCAACAAGTCTAGTCTAGGCTGAAAGTGTTGTCTCTGATTAGCCAGTGCCGACTGCTTTGTTAAGTCAACAAGTCTAGTCTAGGCTGAAAGTGTTGTCTCTGATTAGCTTGTGCAGACTGCTTTATTAAGTCAACAAGTCTAGTCTAGGCAGAAAGTGTTGTCTCTGATTAGCTTGTGCCGACTGCTTTATTAAGTCAACAAGTCTAGTCTTGGCTGAAAGTGTTGTCTCTTATTAGCCTTTGCAGACTGCTTTATTAAGTCAACAAGTCTAGTCTAGGCTTAAAGTGTTCTCTCTTATTAGCCTGTGCAGACTGCTTTATTAAGTCAACAAGTCTAGTCTAGGCAGAAAGTGTTGCCTATGATTAGCCTGTGCAGACTGCTTTATTAAGTCAACAAGTCTAATCTAGGCTTAAAGTGTCATCCCTGATAAGCCTGTGCAGACTGCTTTATTAAGTCAACAAGTCTAGTCTAGGCTGTAAGTGTTGTCTCTGATTAGCCTGTGCAGACTGCTTTATTAAGTCAACAATTCTAATCTAGGCAGAAATTGTTGTCACTGATTAGCCTGTGCAGACTGCTTTATTAAGTCAACAAGTCTAGTCTAGGCTGAAAGTGTCATCTCTGATTAGCCTGTGCAGACTGCTTTATTAAGTCAACAAGTCTAGTCTAGGCAGAAAGTGTCATCCCTGATTAGCCTGTGCAGACTGCTTTATTAAGTCAACAAGTCTAGTCTAGGCTGAAAGTGTCATCTCTGATTAGCCTGTGCAGACTGCTTTATTAAGTCAACAAGTCTAGTCTAGGCTGTAAATGTCATGCCTGATTAGCCTGTGCAGACTGCTTTATTAAGTCAACTAGTCTAGTATAGGCTGAAAGTGTTGTTTCTGATTAGCCTGTGCAGACTGCTTTATTATGTCAGCGAGTCTAGTCTAGGCAGAAAGTGTCATCCCAGATTAGCCTGTGCAGACTGCTTTATTAAGTCAACAAGTCTATTCTAGGCAGAAAGTGTCATCCCTGATAAGCCTGTGTAGACTGCTTTATTAAGTCAACAAGTCTAGTCTAGGCTGAAAGTGTTGTCTCTGATTAGCCTGTGCAGACTGCTTTATTAAGTCAACAAGTCAAGTCTAGGCTGAAAGTATTGTCTCTGATTAGCCTGTGCAGACTGCTTTATTAAGTCAACAAGTCTAGTCTAGGCAGAATGTGTTGTCTCTAATTAGCCTGTGCAGACTGCTTTATTAAGTCAACAAGTCTAGTCTAGGCTGAAAGTGTTGTCTCTGATTAGCCTGTGCAGACTGCTTTATTAAGTCAACAAGTCTAGTCTAGGCTGAAAGTGTTGTCTCTGATTAGCCTGTGCAGACTGCTTTATTAAGTCAACAAGTCTAGTCTAGGCTGAAAGTGTTGTCCCTGATTAGCCTGTGCAGACTGCTTTATTAAGTCAACAAGTCCAGTCTAGGCTGAAAGTGTTGTCTCTGATTAGCCTGTGCAGACTGCTTTATTAAATCAACAAGTCCAGTCTAGGCTGAAAGTGTTGTCTCTGATTAGCCTGTTTGAATTGTACAGGCTAATCTTGGACAACACTTAACGCACATGTATTAAGCTCCTGATTTCTCGTTCAGGAGACGGTGGAAGTGTTCTTGTCATTGGCAAAACCTTTACTTGGGAATTGGTGGCTGTCATTTTGGCAAAATGTATACTGACTGAGACTGGGAATGAGGCTAAATAACGCTCCAAATCTGACAAAACAATCACTGAATAACTTATAGCTTTAGTTAAGTTAACAACCATATCCCATTCCGGACACGGTGGAAATGTTCATTTTCCAATCTTAAAATGTTGTCCCTGATTAGCCTGTGGGGACTGCACAGGGTAATCTGGGATGACACTTTAAACACAAGCATTAAGCCCTATTTTCTCATTCAGGAGACAGTGGAGGTATTCCTGTCTCGCGCCAACGTTACAGACGAAGCAGACGTGGAGGGAAGGACGGCGTTCATGTGGGCAGCGGGCAAGGGGGCTGACCAGGTGTTGGAGACCTTCCTCAAAAACATCGTGGACATACAACAGGTCGACAAGAACGGTGGCAAAGGTATGCCCTTGACATTTCACATGTGGTCTTTATATATGATATGTGGTCTGGATGATTCACATTATTTTGTCCTTGACATTTTATGACGTTTCTCAAACACAACGTGGACATACAGCATGTCTACAAGAACGGAGGCATAGGTATGGCCTTGACATTTCACATGATGACCTTGACATTTCATGTATGTCCTTGACATTTTAAGTGTGGCCTTGACATTTCTCATGATGACCTTGACATTTGAAATTTCACGTGTGGAACCAACTCATCTTCAATAAGACCAGAACAAAATAATTATAAAATAAGACCAGAACAAAACAATAATTGCTCTGTAAAAACTGGACTTAATGCGTAAAGTTTCGTCCACGATTATCTTGTGCTGCCTGCATGGGGACGACACTTAAATGTTACATTGATATTTCAACCATTTGTTGGTCTTATAGTTGGCTGTTTAGTGCTCTCATGGTCCAGGTTGTTAGTATCCCCCGCCATTGGCGGACGGATATTGGTTTGGCGATGTCCGTCCTTCCGTCCGTCTTTCCGTCCGTCCGGAGCCATATCTTGGAAGTGCTTTGACGGATTTCATTGAAACTTGGTATGAGTATATATATGGATACTTGGATGATGCACGCAAAATGGCATTGTACACCATCTGATAATAACAGAGTCATGGCCCTTTGTATCTTAAAAAAATGCTATTTTGAGTGTCAAATATAACACTTTTGTGTCCAGAAGCATATTGGCGGGGGATATCAGTTCAACGAATTGGCTTGTTGTTTTTGTACTTGGAGGGTGTAAAGCCTCACCTTTTTATTGGGGAAAAATAGCATAATATCACGGATTTGGGGTTGTATTTTAGCGCCTTGTTCGCTGTTTGGGGGAAAATATCAACAACTATGAACAACATTCACACTTCAAGTTTTATTGTTCAATGTACTAATTTTATTTTAATATTTATACATTTTAAAATCATCAATTTCACTTACATGATACTACAGTAAAATGTACAGAGTGACACACATTTTACAGCAGAATATGAATATGAATCTGGTTAAAATCAGATAAACTTACATATAAATGAAACCATCTTTGTCTTTACCCATTTACAGTGATAATCATTTTTAGAGCTTCTACAATATATCAGTATTTCAGTAAATATCGCAATACGCAATCCGCATATTGTATTGCGATACGATCTGCTTATACATGTCATACTGTAAAATTTAAGATGAAGCTTATGGAAATTGGAAAATAAAACACAATTAATTACATAATAAAAAATGTAAACTGATGTTATGTAAACAAAAGGAATAATGTAACAGCATTCTGATAAGTTACACAACTGGCTTTTAAACATCCACAAATCTCTTTTGGGTTATTATTCTTCTTTTCGGCTTTTATAATAGTTCACAAAATGGCAGACGAAACTAACACCGAGTTTGACTTTATAGACAATTTCAAGGGAAAAAGTGTTGTTTAACAACACAATAAACATACAATACAAAGGTTAAGTTCATGTAATTAAGTTGTTTTTGGTGATAATCTGGTGAGTTATATTTCTGGTACAAGTAAGCAATATATTGCAATATATTGCAATACGGGTTTTTGAACTGACAATATATTGCAATACGGTTTTGGGTGTATGGTTGCAGCACTAATCATTTTAAATGTTTTTTCTTTGAGAGAAGGCTGAACTCCAATTAATTAACACTAACTTTATCAGACGTTCATTCACTGTTTAAATTTATTATAAATATTGTTTGTATCTAAGAAGTATTCTTCATTGTTGACAGAAAAGTTTAGACTCTGCCCACTGGTTGGCAAAATATGGTGTTTTCATATAAGCACGTATAGAAAAAGTTGACATTATCATAATTTATATACACAATTATTCAAGACATTTAGTATTAGTTTACTCAATGATGTCTGCATAAAGCATTAGTGTACAAGAATATGCACAAACGATAATAGTGTCATTACTAATTGCTTTAACTGAGTAAGAAATAGGTATAAAATACAATCTTCGTTCTAGGTATTATTGTTGTTGTTAGTTGACTCATTTTAGCAATCAATTTTGTAGAAGAAAATCCCTCAGAAATTTAACTATTTTCAGAATAAATTAAAGTGAATGTACTTAAACAAATGAGATGAAAACAAACAACAAATATAGATGAATTCCAGGCACCCACAATTTATCTAAATGGAATGGTATTTGTCTGGGAAAACTAGCACTGGTAACACAATTTTTGATTAATTGAATGTCTAACCTAAATTTCCTGCGTTCAGCGCAAGATAATCATTGTTTAGTCATAAATCTTTTTAAAGGAAGATTCTTGTCAAGCACATGGGATAATGTCAACATAACGTTTAAACCTGCTGACTGCGCACTGACCTTGATAACCTGCAAGATGTAATTTATTGCATTTACAGAGATGCCACAATTGCAGCCGGAATGCTGGCGTTTGTCAAATAGGTACTTCAATATGTTGGAATGTAAATTAGGAACAATAAGGAACAATAAGGAACAACAACCTGCTATAATATATGCCAGAGCACAGAATGCAATATAATACTAATTTTTATATATGATAACACAGCCTGCACATATAAACGCTCTGACAAATATAAAGGGTCGCCTTGGCGTAGTGGATATGGTGTCTGCCTAGCGACCGGGAGTTCACGGGTTCGATCCCCATTGTAGGAGCGTTCTTAAGATCTTTTCAATACATACCAAGTACTGCTTCTAGGGCCATGAAACGGACTCGAGCGTTTAAAATAAGCTTTAGGCTTTCTATGCGATCGAACTAAAATAAAAAGGCTTAAACTATACTCAATATAAAGGGGTACACACAAAAATAATTTATGTTGACAGTGTCAAACTGTTGTAGCTGCTTAACATATCTGAACTTTATCAAATAGTTTCACACTGTAAAATCGGGTTCTTTATAGCAAAATCCTGTATTGCTGCATTTTTCATATTGGTCATGCTGATTGAAGATTTATTCAATTAGGTCTACTTGCATAAAATATCATAATTTCATTGGATATTAATTCAGATAGAAACCTTTGTTAGACAGCAATGCTGAAATGTAATTAAATATAACAAAAGAAATGTTTTTTTCAGCGCAGGAAACAAAACCATCCATGATGCTTCAAATTCAATGATTATTTTTTTTTTAGTAATCTTAAATAATTTTTTAATTTATGTAAAAAGAAATGGCAGCCTATATATAGATTCAAAATATTATTTATGCTATGTAAATTACAGACATTATATTCTGAACTAAAACTTGTCTAGCAGTTCTAGACACCTTGTTAAATAAAAGAGAAATATAAAACAATTGTAATAGATGCAACAATATAATATATTATATAATAGTTCTTATGATCCCAGAAAGTCTTTATATTCTTTCAACTGATGACATTATTTGTTTACAAAATAAATGCATCTGTAATAATACTTACATTGATGTAGTATTATAACACAAACATATTTTAATGCACAACATAATTCCATGGCATTAAATAATCTGAATCATCAATCATGATACATGCAGCGTTATGCTATTGCACTTTGAACACCCGGATATTGCTGCTGGCATAAAGTCCCACAAGGATGGAGGCAGTGTGTCTGTTGTAGCAGACTGACAGTGGGGACACCACTCCATCCTCCTGTGTAGCAAGAATAGCCAGCTTCTTTCTGCCCTCATCGTCCACCTGTATGATAGTGTTTGACAGGAATCCACATACCAGCACCTGGCCTGCAGGTGTCACGTGTACATATGGCTCTAACAGTGCGTGGTCAGTGAAGGTGGCCAGGACTGAACCATCCCTGGCCAGGGTGAGGACCTTTTTATTTGAGACGTTTGTGATGTACAACTTGTCCCCTGTGGGACTCACAGCACACGCCTTTACTGCAAAACAGAGTAACATCACGATATTGAAATATACATTTAGTAGATAATTAGAAATCTTATTTAAACTGTATTAATAATGGTAAAGAACAGATACTATATAATAATAATTATTATTAAAGTTGTGTTCCAGTGTTTTGTTTTCTCTTTATGTTGACTTGTTTATATTTGACTTGTGTTTTTGCTTTAAGATTTGAAGTCTTTCACCAAAGCATGGAAGGAAACAATACTTAATAATGTGTGTTAGTTGGTGTAACTACATGCTATTATAATAAATTGACCAAACATGTACACATGATTAAACATTCATTGGCACACATTGAAATATTTTACATGACTATCATACAAAAGATAGACTATAGATATGGTTGTTATTGAAATTGAAAAAAATGTTTCATCAATAGTTGATAAAATTATCAGTTAACACCTTTTATTGAAAATTAAAATTACAAAAACAACAATGAAAAGCTCAGGTTACAAATAGAAAAAAGAAGGAATGTGGTGTCTACTGTGAAACCAATATGATTCAACCGACATTTGTGTAGTTGACGTTCAATCACAAATTAAAATAAATTTTATTGATTAATTTTATCACACACATCTCACAAAGTGTTATTGTTTGATTAATGTGTTTTTATTGTAATTAAATAATTTATTAAAAAAACAGGTTACAAATAGTGAAAAGAAAAAGAAATGCAGAATCTACTATACAATCAATATGATTCAACAGAAATAAATTTTTGTAGTTTCCGTTCAGTCACAAAATCAAATGTTTTACCAAGTTTTTATTCCCAAAGTCTAATATAATTATCAGACTTAAAAAACAACACAGTTTTTAAGATCCAACGAATAGCCCTGATTTAACTTATCCATGAAATTTAATATCATGAAAATAAATTTAATTCACATACATTTCTAGACATGGCATACAGGGAATGTCTAAATAAAAAATGTTAACTTTTCTTTTATACCTAATGATAAAATATGACATTTTTGCAGTGAAATAACAGCAGTAAAAATAAACAAATGGTTCTTTTCACCGGTGAAAAGAGCAAATTTTCGGAACTCCTCTTTCTATTTTTAGATTATCATAATTAAATTTAAGTATATTTTCTATGATCACGCGTGAATTAAAATCAACATTCCACCGAATCCAACACATTGTCTTCTTATTTCATGCTTTTCACCGTTTATTTACATTGTAAAAGAGTTTAACTGGAGAATTTCGGTGGTATAAGGACGTCATTTTGTCACACTAACGACGTCATTTTGTGTTTTGAAATGTATTGAGGCACGCCACGGGAGAAACTCCGAGAAAGGGTAACTTTTCAGCGAAAGGGAAACAGCTGTTAATTACTTTCTTGAAAAAGGGGCATTAACCCTTTGCATGCTGTGAAATTTGTCATCTGCTAAAATGTGGTCTGCTGAATTTCTAAAATTATCATTTTCTTTAATTTTTTTCAAAGAATACTATCATAATAGCAAACAGTTTGGATCCTGATGAGACGCCACGTTCTGTGGCGTCTCATCTGGATCCAAACTGTTTGCAAAGGCCTTTAAAATTCGGTTCCAGTGCTGAAAGGGTTAAAGAAACAGAAAATTTGTTTATGTCAGTGTAAAATCGTTTGTAATTTCACTCGTGATCATTGAAAAATAATATTTTCACGAGTGGCTCGTGAAATAACAAACGATATTACACTGACATGAACAAATATCCTCTATGTATTCTTAACTGCAGCTGAATTAATAAATTGATGGTACATTATAATCTATTTGTTCAGCGTATTCCTAATCATATCCAGATTAATCCACTTTGAGTCTTACCTGTAAAATCACCTGTTTTATCCTCATACATCTTGCTGACTTGTTTCCCACTCAGTGTGTACTTGTAGAGTGCTGTATAATCAGAAATATACAGGTCTTCCTGGTGGCAGGCAATACCTACACATGCATGTTTTAACTGAAGCTTCCCTCCTGTCACCAGCTTCCTGTTATTGACTGTGATGAACTGGACCTCACTTTTCAAAGCCACAGCCACGTCACTGGGTGTGATCTGACACATATCCCTTGGCCACGTTGTCACACTACAGTGACTCACCACCTGGTGCTGCTGGTCAAGAAGCTTGATATTTTCATTACCACTGTCTGCTACCAGGACCTGTCCTTCTGGGAGGACACAGATGGCAGTGATATTGCATACCTTTGAATCACTTGATATTCTTACATTATGTACAGACTTCCCCTTCACAGTGAACACCTTGTTTGGATTCAATATCTGGGTACTGTGTTCAATCTTTCCAAGACCAGACAGTTCAGACAAGTACTGTGCAATATCACTGCTAGGCTGGAATGTTATTGAAACTTTAACCTGAAGAGAGTTCTTCTTTAGAAAGGTTTCAGACTGCTGTATTATGTCCTTGCATTTCCTGGTGGCTATAAAGGATAGTTCCAGCTTGCTTTTATCACTTATGTCCTGAATGGCATCTCGAAGTTGTTTCAATTCATCCTGAAGACTGATACATTTGTCAACATCATCTTTGCAAGAGGCTTGCAGTTTTGTCAGTGTATCTTTCATTTCATTCAGTGTCTTCTGTTCAATCGTGTCTAAAGCTGCATTTATTTTTCGCCGAGTTTCATGTATCTTTTGTAACTGCTCATCAAATGAATTTTGCAAATACTGAAGGCTAGCCTCTTGGTTGCCTTGAAGTTTCCTCATTTCTTCTAGAATTGTTTGGATAGAAACTGACAGTTTTTTAAGGTCTGTGGACTGGATTTTTACTATGTCCGATATAAGAGTTACCTTTGGGCAGTGTCTGAAAGTAGAGGGGACAAACACTTTAAATTATATAAAATACTAAAATACCTATTCTTTGAAAGCTTTTATCATGGGAAAATTCCTTGGTAAAGTCAGAATGAGATGCATATATTACATGCATACAAATGGTATAATCAAAAATATTCATTTATATAAATCTAAAACATAAGTATTCATTTCATCAGACAGTTTATTGGATATAAAACACATGACTCAATTACAAAGCCGTAAATTGCAGTCTTCTTTCTATTAGAATTATCGTACATGAAATAATGAATTTCTTATTGAAATATTTTGTTTTTCATTGATATAATACAATTATTTTTTTTTCTAAAAATTATAGTTTCAGCTTGCAAATAAGTTTGAAAACCCTACATTTTTTTGGATGTTTTTTTTCTATTCTTTAAGTAAAAATATACCTGTGATTAAGGAATGCACAATTTGTGCAGCACAGCTCACTGTGTTCATCGCAAAACATTTTTAAGTTTTCTTCTTTATGGACATCACATTTCAGAAGAAAATCTTCCACCTTCTTGGCCACTGGCCATTTCTTCATGTGTTCCCTTCCAAAGGTGGCATGATTTGTAAACAACTGGCTGTGCAGGTTAATACAATTCCCACAGTAAAACTTCAAACATGATTCACAGTAGAAATCAGCCATTTTATCCAGTTTTTTGCCTTGACAGGCCGAGCACAAGAAGTCTTGGAAAATGTCAGATCCCTTGTCTAGAGTCGATTGTGAAAAGGTAGCCATTTTACTGAATGAAATTTACAAACACAAACACAAGATCTTTTCACCTTAAATGTTTCGGTATTTTTTTAATGCTGGTTGACTTAATTTTGGAGCTGAACAAAAACACCCTTCTGTTAACATCTCACACTACCACTATCAAACAAAGATAAAACTCCAGGCTGTTTTAAGGTTAAAACCTCAATAAACAAGGTAACTATGTAATCTCTACGGTAAGATAAAACCATATCAATTACAGTTGGTTTATATCCGCGTACAAAAGGAAATATTTCAACTTAAGGCTGTGTTTAATAATAAAGCAACGAGAATATTTGGTTTAAATCATGCAAACATGGGTATACACAGGAAACATTTTTAACAGACGATCACTTGAATGCCAAGTTAAGCCTCCAATCTAGCTTAAATTAATGTTCGTTTCACAGAGAAATAATCCATTTACTGACACATTTATTAAATAAATGAAGACATTTAGGATCAGAGGACTATAAACAAATGTGACATGCCAAATAACAAAATTCAAGGCATGCGCTTTCAGAGACAAAGAGTTGTACGGTTTTCATTGGATACAGGAAAACCAAGTAACCCCTAGGGTGTGGCCAATTAAAACCCAAGGGCATGATTTGAACCAACCTGGTGGAGGACCAGCATGTTATGAAAAAACACCAACTATTTAAACCCTGACCATTTCAGTTTCATGGAACAAAAGTGTTAAAGATATTTAGCTCCCTCCCGGCAATGTTTTTCAGTAGGAATACATATACCATACATGCAAATACTGGCTTGTCACATACTTGTTGTATATGGGGGTTAAATTAATTAAGGAACAACCCAAAAAAGCCCTTACAAACATATAAAAGCATGCAAATACTGCCTTTTTCTGCAAAGGCAGACTTTGCAATTACAATTGTACTTGTCATTGAACATTTTTTAGAATATATTGAGTATATATATATATATATATATATCTTCAGAATTAACTTAAATCAACAAAGTTTTTGTTGGCTATGTTACTGGCTATGTTACTATATATTTTGTAAGTAGAATTTATAATAGTCAAATGACTGCATTAAGACAGGTAATGTTATATTATTATATTTTGCTACATACATTTTCTTTTGCTTTTCGTCAATTGACATTTTGTTACGGTTCACGTGTTGTTCACAGTACTGTTAGCAGACGAGAAATGTCTAGTATATTTAGCTTTGTCTTTACAAGTAACTTTTAAGTCTAAGTTGCTGACTAAGACGTGGAGGAGAACGACTAATTATTTCATTAATAAGCAAACATTGGCACAAATCTACATTTAGACTAAATGAGACTTTAATTCCTGTAATCATTTTGTTAAATTTGCAAACATAAAAAAGGTTTTGTGGGGTATCATTTTGATCTTTATTAAAATATGAGGTTTACAGTTAATGTGATATTTAATGTTTGGGCAAGTGGCTTTACGTTCAGGGCAAGAAGATTTTCTTAATACTTGCCCGACAGGGCAAGTTGGTTTTTAGGTGAATGTTGAGCCCTGGATTGGGGAAGTATCTTTTAATCTAATCCGTTGGTTACACATAATTTATTTCCGCTAATATTAAATATAATAATCAATTATAATTATACTCCCACAAAAGTAAACAAAAATAGTTAAAAAAGACTAATTATACAACAATCATATTTTATAATTAACTCTGCTGAACTGGTCTTAAAACTTTCTTTTTCAAATTGTTATCGAATCGTGTATATAAATTTTATATTTAAACAATCAATATATTACAATGTTTTCTTGTATATTTAATATCAGAGGGCAAGGATCTAATAAGTTCCAATTACTTTTTGTATTAAGTTACGTCTGAGCTCCACCTTTTTGTAAAATTATTTAAACAAGATCATGTGTTTGTGAAACACTATGTCCCCCCCATATATATATATATAAGAGTTACATTTTGGCAGAGTCTGAAAGAAAAGATAAATAAAAACACACTTAAAATGATATAAAATCATTTTATTTAAAAGTTTTTTATTGGAATCTCAAACGTTTGGGTTAAATCATAATGAGATATATTATATATTAGAGTACAGCTATACATCAGCATATGGTTTGTACAAAAATAATACTTTATTTAAATCAATGAAGGCATTAACATTGTCAAGGCATATAGTTTCTGTTTTCCATCTGCACAACGTTATTTGACATTGTAGCTGTATATTATTGATAACAATTTATTGATTTTATATCGACTTGTTCAACTTATTTCATGCCAGGGTCAGAATGATGTTAATAATTGACATCACCCCAGTGTATTTAAAACACCCTGTATGGATTGAAGGGACCACAGGCACATTGTTAATCTTATCTCAATTTCATTCTTGTCACTACAATCAATAATTTAATTGGAAAAGCACAAGTTCTATTTACATGTCCATTTTTATTGCCACGAGAATGGTTTTGCTGAATAGATTTGACTAATTTAAATGCGTATAACAAGCCATAAATTATTCTTTGATATAATTTCAATGCTTTTAATAAAAAAACAATAATTTCAATAGCCCAGTGAAATCCTTTACGTCAAATGGTCCGGATCAAATAACCACATGCTTTGATTTTCAAAAGTGTTCATTATTTTCGATGGCCTACGGCTCTCATATACAAGCATATCACTCTAGTGACCCGCAAAATAGTCGCACTTTAAAGGTCAAAAAATGACCTTACACCACGTGACCCAACATACATATAAGCTCGAGATCCACGTGCAAATCTCATAGTCATTTTAGCGAACCCGGTCGCAGGTTCTTCAACACAGCTAAACATTGGTTTGGTAAGTGACCACGTGGCATGCTCTTGAATTTTTTGAAATTCAAACGCGAATTGTTAATGGTGTTGTTTTGTTTATTTACTATAATATAGTACGTACGTATTATTCAACTTGTGTTGAATTGTACTTGTAGGCTTTTCTTTAAAGCCCACATTTTTTCTTGACGATGTCAAGGCGCAAGAGAAGTGGTAAGCAAGACGATGTCTTGTCTCTCTCTGACCACAGTGAACACAATTCAGTTCATACCAAATCTGATACAAGTAATTTGAGTGATTCGGGGTCGAATGACGAATACGAGATAACTAGAAAGTCCCCGCAGAGAGCCCCACTGCGGTCAGTTGTACGCAAGGTAACGCGTAACGATAAAGACCGAGGAATAACAAGACCGAGTAATGAGCCTCGTATTGATAAAAATAACAATGGCGGACACGATGTAGCGTCAGGTAGCTCGAATAGCATTGTTGACTTAAATAAGCTCACCCCCGAAACTGTGGACAAATTAAGGGCAGCTTTGGGGTTACAGGAACCAACTGCTTCGATCCCTACTCATGGTATGTTGAATAGCTCAGATAGCGATAGTTACGAGGTAGAAATGTCTGATAAAGAAAACCGGTCAAAATCAAACGTAAATTGTTCGTTTTCGAACAGATTTGAGGATTCGCTATTTGATGATTTTGAGGATGAAAATCCTGATGATGATTCATGGCCACAGGCAAAATTAAAGGCACCAGAGTTGGGTGACCCAGTGTCTGAGTCCTTGGCCAAATTAATCAACGATTCGTGCACTCATATGTGTAATGTGAATGAAACGGTAGACAAATACAAAATACCTTCAAATTGCCAATTTATGTCGGCACCAAAAGTTAATGAGGAAATTTGGGGTGATCTCGCACGTCAACGTAGGGTTCAAACCACTGACCGTTTATTACGGGATACTCAGAATCTGGTTACTGCGGGTATGATACCCATTTAACATTGGCTAAACTCTTAAAGCCACATATTGGCAAAGTTCCAGAAATAAAAACACTCATTGCAGATTCATTGACAATGCTTGGTCAAGTCCAATTTAATATGAGTGTTCGGCGAAGGTATTTGTTGAGACCTTTCCTTAAACAAAAATATGCAAGTATTTGCAATATCAATACACCTATTACAAATTACTTGTTTGGTAATGATGTGAGTAAAGAACTGAAAAAGTGTGAAACTAGCGTTAGAGTTGGGAAATATCCCATGATAAAACCCACTTCTCTTGGTCCTATTAGGGACCGACGGGGCACTGGAAGATGGAGGGCTCGCCCATATGGTCGTGGAACATATGGCTCCTACAGACAGGCGGCAGTGACCGAGTATGGGCAGTTCGGCCATAGACATGACTTCAAACAGAAGAAGTCTAGCTCAGCTGCACCTCAAGCCCCAAACTAGCCAAGGTCTTCAAAATAAAGGTAATTGAAAGCAATTCTGATAGATTAAAGGCTTGTTACAATGAATGGTTGACAATAACATCAGATAAATGGGTACTTGAAACCATACAAGGATACAGAATTGTATTTGATAATCCTCCATATCAAAAGAAACCTCCAAATAAAATTTCATTTAATGATTATGAAAAAATATTAATTGATAATGAAGTTGAAAATATGTTGAAGGATGGGGCTATTACTCCAACAGTTCATGAAAGTAATGAGTTTATTTCAAATATTTTTCTTGTTCCAAAACCAAATGGAGAATTTCGACCGATAATAAATTTACGAAGTCTAAATGAATTTGTTCATTATCAAAAATTTAAACAAGAAACATTTCCATTTGTGTTGGAATTAGTACAACCAAATGATTTTTTCACAAGTTTGGATTTAAAAAAGGCATATTGGTCAATACCTATTGACAAACAATATTTTAAATATCTAAAATTTGAGTGGAGGAATAAATTATATAATTTTGTGTGTCTCTGTTTTGGTTTAAGCTCAGCTCCTTATTGTTTTACCAAGGTATTAAAGCCAGTGTATGCCTTTTTCCGAAAAATGGGCATTAGATGTTCATACTATATTGATGATAGTATCAATATGCATGGAGAAAAGGAAATATGTAGAACCAACATGGACATGATGAGTAAAAAATTGGAATCTTTAGGATTTCTCATAAATGATGAAAAGTCAGTAAAAATTCCTACTCAAAGAATAACCTTTTGGTTACAAAATTGATTCGGTCTTGTTCATGGTTTTTCTGCCTGAAAATAAAATTTGTAAAGTAAAAAGTTTTGGCGAACATTTATTGACAAAGAAACTGGTAAAGATAAGAGATTTAGCGTCCTTTATTGGCTTGATAATTAGTACATTTTTTGCAATATTAGAAGGACCACTCCATTATAGAACTTTAGAAAGATGTAAAGTTTAGGCATTAAAAGTTACAACAGATTTTGAGTCAATTATGACTCTGGATGAAAAAGCACAAAAACAAATCCATTGGTGGGTCATGAACATTGGTTCAAAAAATGGCAGGAAAATAAGACCAGACCGTATATCTTTCACTATACAAACGGATGCTTCAAGTGAAGGTTATGGCTCATTTTTTATTGACACAAAGCAAGCTTCTGGTGGGCGTTGGTCAAGCGAAGAATCATTTTTTCATATTAATTATTTGGAATTGCTTGCAATTTTCTTTGCTTTGAAGACCTGGCTTTGCAATAACACATGTATTCATGTAGCCATACAGAGTGACAGTACCACAGCTATATCATATATTAATAATATGGGTGGTATGAATTCTGAAGAAATGGACAAATTAACGAAAAAGATATGGAAATGGTGCATTAAAAGAGATATATATCTTTCTGCTTTTCATTTGCCAGGCATCTGCAATATTCAGGCAGATTATTTTTCTAGAAATTTTTCAGATGCCTCTGAATGGAAATTAAAAACATCAGTGACTGAAAGATTGTTTTCACAGTTGATGATTCCAAATATAGATGTTTTTGCATCTCGATTAAATAAACAATTGGCTAACTATGTATCATGGACCCCAGATCCTGAAGCCTTATATACTGATGCTTTCTCTTTAGATTGGTCAAAATGGAAACCCTATATCTTCCCGCCATTTCGTTTACTCGGCATGGTGTTGAATAAAATAAAGGAGGATCAGGTTAAAGCAGCATTGTTAAAATGTCCATTATGGCCTAACCAGACATGGTTTCCATTGTTTTTGGACTCACTTGTTTCTTTTCCTGTCAGGTTGCCTCGACACAAGGACCTACTTACCCTTCCTCACAACAACGAGTTGCATCCAATGAAAAAACATCTGCAGTTGGTTGGAGCGATTGTCTCCGGAGAGAATTGCAGAATTTTGGCATTCCGCAAATGGCTATCGACTCAGTCTTTCAAAGCTGGCGGCCAGGAACAAGAAAACAGTACTCATCCGCATGGACACGATGGCATATGTGGTGTAATCTCCGGATGTGCAATTCCATTAAACCGCTTGAAAGTGACATAATATCGTATTTGCTTTATTTAAAACAGTTGAAAAAATCGTATAGTGTTATAAGTTGTCATAAGTCAGTGATTTTAGAGACGGTCAAGATTTTAAATCCTAACATTGTTTTGAATTTTAATATACTAAATAGATTTATGAAGGGTCTTAATAGAGAGATCCCTCCAAAACCTAGGTATGTTTTCACTTGGGATGTAGGAAAGGTATTAAATGTTATTGCAAAATGGATGCCATTACAATCCCTTTCATTGAAACTTTTAACATTTAAACTTGTGTCTTTAGTAGCTCTGTGTACGGCAGCAAGAGCGCAGTCTCTGAAGGCTTTGAATATTAACCATTTGTGTATAAAGGAAGATATTGCAATTTTTGATTGTGGTGATCAGTTGAAAACCACTAAACCAGATCAAAATTTTGTTATAAAATTATGTTCATACGAGGAACAGGAGTTATGTCCAGTTTTGACATTGAAGTATTACTTGAAATGTACACAGTCTTTGAGAAAAGATTCTCAATTGTTTGTTTCTTTTAAAAATTATAAAGCAGTCTCTTCAAGCACTTTGGCTCGTTGGTTAAAGAATGTACTTTTGTTAGCAGGAATAGACATTGTTAAATATAAAGCTCATTCTTATCGGGGAGCTTCATCATCTGCAGCTTCTAGGGCTGGGTGTAAAATGTCTGAAATTCTCAAGACCGCTAATTGGTCTTCAGCCAAAAATTTCAAGGTTTTTTATCTTAGAGATGTGCAAAACGATCATATTGAAAGTAACTACCAGAATTGTGTATTGAATTCACGGTAATAAGATTTAAACATATTAAATTCAATATGTTTATATATTATGATTTGTTTTTTAAGCAGAATTGTTTTTTGATTTATATCTCTTTCTGCATAATAATGCTCAACATTTCAATATTGTTATGTTCAGATGATGCTTGAGTATATGAAGCAAAGTAATATAGACTGTATGTGGCATCTGAAGTGAATTAAATGTACATGGTTATATTTATGTTGTCTTCACTTTAAACATGCTTGTATATGAGAGCCGTAGGCCATCGAAAATAATGAACCCCCCATCCAAGCATTTTGTGCTGGATGGAGGGGCATTATTGGAGAATGGCCGGAGGCCGAAATATACAAGCACCCTCCCTCTTACGCCCACCTTGTTTTATTGAAAAATATTTACTAGTCCGTGGAGTTTGTGTAACAATACTTACACAATATTAAGTTAAAATGAGGATTAACATATGCTTTTTTCTTATAATGTAATATGCATATGTTTATTTGTTGTTTTTTCTAAGAAGCCAACATAAATTTCTTTAAAACTATGAGATTTGCACGTGGATCTCGAGCTTATATGTATGTTGGGTCACGTGGTGTAAGGTCATTTTTTGACCTTTTAAGTGCGACTATTTTGCGGGTCACTAGAGTGATATGCTTGTATATTTCGGCCTCCGGCCATTCTCCAATAATGCCCCTCCATCCAGCACAAAATGCTTGGATGGGGGGTTCATTATCTACACTTATGGTGTGACAGAAATATCAATATGATATTTGAGAACAGTTGGGACAGGGTTATAGCCATTCCAACCGACATTTAAATTAATGATCAATATAATGTATTTTCAAATAATTGCCTTGTAGAATTCTTTATGCAATTTTCATTTTAGGCAACTAAGATCGCAACGTGTTGTATTACTTAAATTGCACATTTTTACATATTAAACCTACATACAAAATAGCCCAAGTATTTAAAAAGAATCAAATCTACATGTGCGGTATGTGCATGCAGTCAGCAATTAGGAAATGCCGTTCACATCTAATTGTTATTCCCCGCCATAGACGGAGGGATATTGTTTTGGCGTTGTCTGTCTGTCTTTCTGTCCGTCCGTCCAGCACTGTTGTGTCTGGAGCCATATCTTGAAAGTGCTTTGGCGGATTTCATTGAAACTTGGTATGAGTATATATTTGGATAAGAGGATGATGCATGCGAAATGGCATTGTACACCATCTGTTAATAACGGAGTTATGCCCTTTGTATCTTGAATAAAATGCGTTTTAATATAAGCTAAGAGGTTTATCTCCATTAACACATGAGCCAGAGTCATGAAACTTGCCATAGTGGTCTCAATAATCTGGTGGTGCTTCACATTCAACACCCATAATCCTAGGGGCTAAGGTCAAGGTCACACATTGAGGTTAGAGGTTACAAATTTGATTTAATTATTCATTATTTAGTCATTCCTTAACTATGCATTAAGGGATTCTGTAATAACTGTCCACAATTGTTCTCCATTATCTACCTGAGTGTCAAATATAAGATCCATGATGCTAGGGCTAATTTGGCGGGGGATATCAATTCAATGAATTTGCTGGTTTGTTTTGAACGTTTAGTTTAATTTTAAAAAACAATAATACCGTTGATTCGGGTTTGCTTCAACTCGCTTGGCTGGAATTTCTGAATTGCTCGAAGATTCCTCGAAGGATAAATTTTGTATTTCTTTATACTCATATTTTTGTGTATGGCTTGAATTATTGAGGGTAACATTTTCTGATGGCTGCATGTGATCTACTTTTAAGTCAGACATAAATAATCAAATTTAACTCCTACAATATTAAGTTTAAATTCCAGACAAGGAGTAATATTTTTTCCATTTGTTTTTTTAAATCTATAATTATGCCTCCCTTCGAAGAAGAGGGGGTATTTTGTTTTGGTCATGTCGGTAGGTCGGTCGGTCCGTCCGTCCACCAGATGGTTTCCGGATGATAACTCAAGAACGCTTAGGCCTAGGATCATGAAACTTCATAGGTACATTGATCATGACTGGCAGATGACCCCTATTGGTTTTCAGGTCACTAGGTCAAAGGTCAAGGTCACAGTGACTATATATTAAAATGGTTTCCTGATAATAACTCAAGAACACTTACGCCTAGGATTATAAAACTTCATAGGTACATTGATCATGACTGGAAGATGACCCCTATTGATTTTCAGGTCACTAGGTCAAAGGTCAAGGTCACGGTGACTCGAAACAGTAAAATGGTTTCCGGAAGATAACTCAAGAACGCTTACGCCTAGGATCATGAAACTTCATAGGTACATTGATCATGACTAGTAGATGACCCATATTGATTTTCAGGTCACTAGGTCAAAGGTCAAGGTCACGGTGACTCGAAACAGTTTATGGTTTCCAGATGATGACTCAATAAAACTTAGGCATAGAATCATGAAACTTCATAGAAACATTGATCATGACTGGCAGATGACCCCTATTGATGTTCAGGTCACTAGGTCAAAGGTCAAGGTCACAGTGACTCGAAACAGTAAATGGTTTACAGATGATGACTCAAGAAAGCTTAGGCCTAGAATCATGAAACTTCATAAAAACATTGATCATGACTGGCAGATGACCCCTATTGATGTTCAGGTCACTAGGTCAAAGGTCAAGGTCACAGTGACTCAAAACAATAAAATGGTTTTCTGATGATAACTCAAGAATGCTTAGGCCTAGGATCATGAAACTTCATAGGAACATTGATCATGACTGGCAGATGACCCCTATTGATTTTCAGGTCACTTGATCAAAGGTCAAGGTCACAGTGAGTCGAAACAGTAAAATGGTTTCCTGATGATAAATCAAGAACGCTTAGGCCTAGGATCATGAAACTTCATAGGAACATTGATCATGACTGGCAGATTACCCCTATTGATTTTCAGGTCACTAGGTCAAAGGTCAAGGTCACAGTGACCTTGCTGCCACAACAACGGACAGCACTTATGGGGGGCATGCATGTTTTACAAACAGCCCTTGTTATCCATTGAAATGCCTTTATAATATTAAAAACTGAATCTGTTTACCCATCCACTACAAAAATTTCTGAAAAAACCCGAATATTCATGTAACATACAGCTACAGTGAAGAGGACTATAAAACCAACTGTTTAAAAACAGAGATGTATTATTACTGTTCATTATGTTCATTTGCCAGGCGTTTTCTATTAAATTTCATGGTTCCAGTCTTTTCAAATATATAGCTGTAGTGAAACCTTGTTAACACCAGAAGTCACATTTTGTTTCCAATCACCATGAGGCTTACTCAAAACATTTGTTCTTATGATATCATGGCTGAGTTGTAAGGTGTCTATGGAAACTGCACAAAAACTGCTCAGCTACAGGTATCGGTTTAGTGGCGTAGGACCTTTGACCCTCTTGTTAGATTATTGCCATTTGCATACTTAATATTTAAATGTTGTCCTGAGCCAATCTTAAAAACTGTAAAAATTATCTTATATTTTATGATTATTTAAACAAACTAGTAATTCCCTCGAACAAAGCAGCACCAGGGAGAATATTTCAGGTATAACAAGGACAGTTTTATTCCTTTTCAAGTTCTCATCTATTTAATACTTTGCTTTGTAAGTTCATTTTTTTAGAAAATTTCGTTAATTAAAGCTAGTTCGAGGTCCTTACTTGGCTTTAAAGGGGTGTACAATAAAAACTGCTATCTGTTTATAACCATATTACATGTATCAAGTTAATTTAAACCAACTATTCTTGTTGTAAAATTGTTTTTTGTGCCCTCGACCACTACCTTAACCCTTTAGAGAGGGTACGACAAACACAAAGTTGTTGTCACCTGCAGAAAATTTATTTGATGTTGGAGCTGTCTGTAATTGCTAACAATTTATCGATTTAATATAGATTCGTCAATTGTTTGACATGCCATGATCAGCTAAAAAATTATTTTTGACATCTCCCCTGTGTATTTAAAACACACTCTATTAATTGAAGGGACCCTTGGGACGTTGAATAACTAATCTCAATTTCAATGATGACTCTGAAATCAAGGTTTAAATCGTAAAAGGGCAATAACAGTTATATGTAAATATTCCTCTTTAGTACTGGTACAACATTGGTTTTTACTGAATTGATTCTTTATGTTGAAAAAATGATTTGACAAAGTTTAATGTAAATAAAAAATCCTTAATTATTCTATGTCCAATTACACTGTTTGAAATCTATATACAACACAAAAGCTTTGCTCAAAACAGAAATTTTCCTTCCCAGTGAATTCATTTACGTCCAATGGTCCCGATCGAATAACCTCATGCTTTGGTCTTCAACTATGTTCATTATGTACACTGACTTTGTTGAAGCAATATCAATAGGATATTTTGAAATAGTTGGGAGATAATTATTCCTATTCTTACTGGCATTTAAGATTCATGATCAACAGATTACATTTTATAATACATGTAACTGCTTTGTATATAAATCTTTAAGCATTTGTCGTGTCAGACAATTTAAGTTGAAAACCATTGAAGTGCTTTCATAATATTTGTACAATAAAATTATTCATGCAAAATAGCCCAATTATTGAAAAAGAATCAAATTACAAGTATAGCTGTCGTCTATATGTTAAGCAATGTTGAAATGCCGTTTACATCTAATTACATAAACTTAAAGCAGTAGTCCAGATATGTTAAACGTTTATGTTATTTTAACTCAATATTTTTTTTTAATTCATAGCATTTTAAAGATTTTAAGCACAAATAGGGACCTGAATAATTTTTGAAAGAAGTGCTGTTAAAGAAGCTATTGATATTGATCAATTTTCAGATGGCAGGCTTCAAATAAAAAGCGTACCAAGATGATCGGCTAAGTAACTTCTCAAACCCCATAATATACTACATATTTGTGTTTGTCTTTAGTACAGCAAATATTGAATTCATGCAATGCACATAAATATCATTCACATAGGTCCTCCCCGGGGAAACAGGTTCATGAACTTCATTAATTTATTCATGAACTTCATGAATTTGCTTCATGAACTTTATGAAACAGTTAATGAATGGATAAAATATTCATGAATAACATATAAGAATTCACGAACTTTAAGTTCATTAACTTGAAACAGGTTCATGAACTTCAAGAATTTATTAATGAACTTTATGAACTTCATGAACTTACGTCATGAACTTCATGAACCAGTTCAAGAATGGACAAAATATTCATAAATATTTATGAACTCGAAGTTCACAAACTTGAAACATGTTCATGGAATTATTCATCAACTTAATACATTTCATGAACTGGTTCATGAACATATAAAATAAAGCATGAATTTCAATAAATATTCATGAACTTCAAGTTCATCAACTCACAGTTCATGAATAGAAGTCCAGAATTCTTGAAGCCAAACAGTCTGATATTCATATCGTTCAGACTATTTCTGACATGTATATATTTAAGCTTAAACTTTTTGGTTCATGTACCTTAAATTCTTGAAAACACATTACACAGAGTCAGTCAACAGAATACGATATATTTTGTGTTGATTCAACAGATCAACCGACCATTAAATTGTATTAATGTATGGATTTTTGACTTTTTTGTCATAGGAATTAATTTTAAGAAAAGCAAATTAATGTACTTTATAACTTCAGCATGATTTGTTTCCCCTGAAATAAATAACGCCGTGACGTCACCATCGAGGCGCAAAAAGTGCTGAGTGCGCTGTTTTTCGTTCACATCGATTGTCTCGTGGTGTTCAGTTTAAATTTTAATTTTTTACAGTCTGTGGTGTTGTTATACACAATTATAATGGACAAAGAACAACCTGGTAAGCATTTTCAAATAATAACGTGAAGCACGGGAGGGTAGATTCTTTTTTGTATTGAATATTCTATTCCATTGATTTATCATATGTTTTCGTGTCAAAGCTTTATAGCTTGTTCACGTTGTTGTTTGCACGTCACTAGTTGGAACTCCGATAAACAGTAAACGAAAATAAGATCTTGCTGGCAGTAAAGTTTGTATCAAGTTTGTGCGGCTTTAAAATGTACATGTAATGTAAGAGGTGTCTTCGCCATTAAAATGTGATGATTAGGCTGAGGCTTCGTACCACGGACACGTCATACCAATCTATGCTTATACTCGTTTACTAGTTGCAATAATTGCAATGCGCTCTCTCTTGTCCATGTGTGCAAAATGTTATCAACAATTCAAAGGTTAATGAACACTGAAACTGCAAGAGCTTACGTTGCTGTCCGGTAATCTTGCGCAGTTAAGGGTCACTTGGTTTAAAAACATGTTCTTTTATAAATTGAAAACATAATATCTAAATTTATTATGAAAATAAGAAATTCATGTGCTTATTTACACAAAAATATCTAGTTAATTCAGTGAAGAACTGTCCGATTTGATTTTAAAACAAACATGACTCACCTCATTTTCAAACTATCACAGTGTCCGGTAATCTTGCGCACTTTGTGTAATGACCTCATTAAGGCAAAATTGTAGACATATGGTGTCCAATTATTGACAAAAGACATTCCAGAAAATTATTTGAAAAATCAGTCTGTAAAACCATTTAAATTTATTGTGAATTAATAGCTGTACTTCGGTTTCTATGATGATGGTGCTTTCAGTAAGTTGACTGTAGCACAAAAAAACATTTTTTTTTTAATAAATTGATTTCTAGCGTGAAAAAAATGTTAATGCATAACAGGTTTATTTTTACCCCGATCATGCTTCCATAGTTTACAGAAAATTTCAAAACTAGGCCACTGCGCATGCGGAGATCATGCCAAATTTGGTTTGACAGCATGGCGGGAAATGACAATGTCGTCTGATGCGATATATTTTCAATAGCCAAAAAATACCATTACTTATCGGATAGAGTGCAATGGAATGCAAAATTACACGTTGGATTTATGATTTCTGAATTTTAACTATGAGAACGCTAAAGACTGCAGGGAATTTGTGATTCATTTTGAATTTATCGTAAGTATGTCGGTGTTTACAATACATGTACATGACGCAACCGGTGTTAAAATGTAATGATTGAATTTTATTTTGCATTGAAAACGTACCTTTTAAATTCGTTAATTCTTCAAAATGTGAAATTCCATCTTTCATCACTAAAGAAAACCATTCGTCGTCTGCGTAATTCGCAATCTGCAAAGTGCGCAAGATTACCGGACGCGCAAGATTACCGGACTTAACTGTATTAAAATTTACCTATCAAAACCACAAACTCATCCAAATGGTACCATTAAAGCAAGAAATAATTGATTTGTATTGACTAAGGTTTTGTTTTGTACGCTGTATCCAATATTTTGTACGTCGCGTTATGTGTTGGAGCAAAAAAGTCGATAACAATCTGGTATTCGATACAGAATACACTGTTTCAAATTTAAAGATAACAAAGTCAGCGAGAAAAGTGTGTTGAAACATCGTCGTGTTTTTACCGGATGCATGCAAAGGATAACATCCGTAGGTTTCCATTCAGGTTAATTTAACATGGTTATGAAGTTTATTCATTATTTTCCTCAATTTGTCGAGAACGACGTCTGTTACTCTGTTAAGTACGGGGGTTGCGCAGCATCCGCGGTGATCACAGGTGATGCAATTAACGATATAATTAAGTGAAGCGCGCGGATTAGCTGCGCTGAACTGCACCCATGTTTATGAAGGGGTGCATATGGACTGCCAGAGCCGCCATAGCAAAAATTATCAAAGGTTCTGGGAGTCCGTTTATATGGACTAACTCGTTTATTGGAGATTCCGTAATATATATGAATACACATGAACTGACGATTAATTAATTATTATCATATATCCTCTGGCTTATAAGTGCTTAGCTTTATTTGGATATAAATTTAAATTCAGTGAAAAATACATGAATCACAAAGAATATTATTTAAAATATTTACTTTCTTATTATTAAGTAATAAAACAATAGTGAAAATCAAAATAAATATATAATGCAGTGGGTTTTTTTTCATTCAAAATCAGGTCCGGTAAACAGACCCATTCCCAATGGAAAAAAGTATATAGAGCAAAGTCGGGTAATTTCGACACCTTAAGAGTAAAATTTGATTTAGTCATGATGTGTCCAAATTACCCTCCAAGTGCCCAAACTTAATGAAAAACACCGTTTTGACTTGTTGATATTTGCTTACGAATGTTATTATCGGTGCCGGCATAACTCAAAACTTGAAGCGATTTAACTAAATGCGGCAGAGTGTAATTTTGACAGTACGCGGCTAATTTCGACAGCCAGCGGCTAATTTCGACACTTGTCTTTGTATTAAATTTTCAACAACTGTTCTTATCAGTTATTTACATTGTATCTCTCAGTTAATAGAATTTCACGATCTCTTTAATGTCTAGTGTTAATTAGGTTGCGGTAGTTAAGTGGATATGGTGTCCGCCTAGCGATCAGGAGAGAGTGTCTAAATTAGTTGTAGGCTTTCCATGCGATGGAGCTTAAATAAATAGGATTATACTTAAATTAAGTGTTAATTGCAAATCAGAAAATTATAAATAAATTGCATTTAGAGTTAGTATTGTGCTCCCACTTGACTCAATATACAGTAATGACACCGTGTACTTAAACAAACGCCACTCGCCGCAATGTTCATCTCACTGTTAGCTTACCAATATGAACCCCGCGATGGGTGTTCAGATAAAATGTTGCGGGGACCATTTGCCATAGACGAACACCGCTAATCACCGCGGACCCATAATGTCTACCGCGGTGTGCATCGTGTTCGCTAAAAATAATTTAATATAAACGTATTGAATTGATCCCTTTCATTTAAAAGTGATAATGAATAAATAAAGTCTATTTTTATGTACATGGTGGTCAAAAGGATGTGATAAGTATTTAAAATATATTGGCAACAATAAAACGCCCCTGATACATATGTGTCAACTATATCTATCGCATACATGCAACTTCTCCCATCTTTATCCATTAGATGTACTCGATAATCCCGTATACGCCCGATTTCCTTTTTTAAATCAAATTATGTGATGGTAATATAGACGATAAGAGTGCTCAGGAATGTCATAAACATAAACGTTCGCAATTTTCGAAAGTATCAAATGAATTTCGGCATATGATTCTATTTAAAGATTTGATGAAATAAGCGCCTAAACAAGACAGTTGTATTCCAACATGCGAAAATCACCTTACACGGTTTGCACGCGCTGGGTACAGCTTTTTTCGGTAAGCAACTTCTAGATGAAATAAATGAATCTCTTTGTCCTGATAAAAAGCGCGCGAAAATTGGCCTGGGTGTATTTATTTGTAAATAATTTTTTTGTAGCGGGTACAACATTGAGATCATTTGATTTCCATTAAAAGTTTCGTTGTGAATTTCAACTAAAGTTGAAATATCTCGCGAAATATTTGGCAATGCCATTATGAGTTAATAGTATTGATCATCTAAACTCTTTATTTACGTTTCAGTGTAAAAATTTAAGTGCATACGTGTGCACATACATATAATATCTACATGTAGTACACATGTATATGATTGTCTTTTGTACATGTACATTTAAAACGCGTGAATGACCCTCGCAGACAGGTGTTTACGGGGGTTGCGCAGCATCCGCGGTGATCACAGGTGATGCAATTAACGATATAATTAAGTAAAAAAATCATTAATCAATAACCTTCACAATCTTTAAATAGCGCTAATTTTATATAATCTGCTTGACAAAATACAGTAACTTTCATATTTGGTATGCATGTGTATATGGACAAGGCCTTTCTATACGCACAACAATGTTGACCCCTGTGACCTTGACCTTGAACTTAGGGTCCGCGTTAAGGTTTCGAAATCTGCATTTAGGTTTCGAAAAAAGCGTTTTTCGGGGGCATATTTCTTCTGATGGAGACAGCTCTTGTTTGCTGCTTTTCATGAAACAAGTCAGGTATTTTATTACACCTCTGCAGGTGCAGGTTATTATGAACAATCTGACATATGATAATGAAAATTCTACTCTTTATTTGTATTTCAGCACTTGATTACTTTGCAAATACAACTATGTGTACATGTTCATTAATAATATTTAGTTGTGCAGTTTTGACAATTGATTAGACACTATTCAGCATTAAAATGGAGTACTGTAAGTAACTGGACTTGCAAGCTATTTATCCCTTCTTTATAAAGTAGCCGTAAAGGTACTTTCCAAATTAAAGAAAAACTACACAATTCCCAATTGCAGTCTAAAAATTTACCGAAGGAAAGAAAATTTGGTCTATTTTGTTCCAAAAGTGCATTATCTGCAAGTTAACAATAAAATTGAGCACTGACACTGAACATTTCAAGCGAAAATGAATGTAAATCAATATTTGAGTTGATTTTTGCTATTGATACCAAGCAATTTAAAAGACACATAATTCTCAATTGGGAGATTTAAAGACGCAAATTTTCCCAATTTCAGGGTTTTTCGCACTACGTTTTCCCAATTGGTATGGTACAGATACTTTTCCCCATTGGGGAAGAAAATTTGCTGCTTGCCTGTTGAAGATTACTCTAACTTCCAAAATTGCAATATATTAACGGACAATACGTTTCTAAAATTTCTTTTTCCCGATTGCGTTTTCATCATTTTAGAGATTTTTTACATATAAATGACAACCGTCATTGTATCATAACATATCGTTTACAGGTCTGCAGAAAGAATATATTCTGAAGTCAAAAGTGTAACAATTTAATACCACAATTTGAGATCAGTCTGTTCAATGTGTCACGAAAGCCTACTATCCTTTTCATGTGTTTTTCATTAAGACACAATTAATTTCCGCTTGTTGTGTCACCATCAGTTTCATAATATCATATCTATTACTTGAAATTGGGTGTACACTGGTTGAAAAGAGGCATTATGGACTGTATTTCATTGAAGTTTGAAACATATATGAAATCTAACCCTTAAGTCTTTGGTCACTAATTTAAAAATACATCAGGATCACAATTAATATCCCAACACAGTATCCTCACTGTCTAGAACATTAATGCCACTAGGACAAAACTCATTCAGTAATGTAACAGATGTAACTGAGATTAAAACAACAAATCTTGGTATGATAGCTGTAAAATCTCTTCCCCTACGATAGGCTCAGGTCTGTTACATCCATCTATCTATCTATACTGTCTAACTCCCCTTGCGGATATTATTGACAGGTGCGCAGTCAGTGCAGATAAAAGTGTTCAAGTGAAAAAGATAAAAGTATGATAGATTTATTATAAGGTGAATTGATTTCAAGTTAAAAACTGATAACAACATGTATCCCGGAGTTCAAGGGCAAAAGGGGAAAGCAGGAACTGCTTAAACCCTTCAAGATCAGTTCAATAATACATTATAGTATTATTAGTATAGTAGACTTTTACAATGTGAGGAATATTTAATCCTCATCAAGTATTTGACGATTGAATAACATATATTTGTTTAATTACATGTCCATATAAAGATCTACTTTAATGTGATTATTATATAAATAAACAGTCATATGAGGCTAAGCAACATAGGCAAGGCTTTCCAAGCGTTTAAATGTTTTGTGCCCAAACTTCTTATTATCATACAAAGCTCTCTTTATATTATATGTATTACATGATTTCATTCTGTTATTTTTTAATACAACATTTTAAACACATATACATATCAGACAGTGAAAACAGTATGTTGGAATGTACTTTTTGTTGTATGAAGTAAAATAGTTAAAGAAATAAATTTTGCTCTTAAATGCTTATCACATAAATTTGTGCTTAAAAGAAATAAAAACAAGCTTATGTTTATATATTTGGTTGATATCGGATCAATTTGGCTGAATAAATTGGTTGTTTGATTATGCAGGGCCTTGTATTAATTATGTCATTGGCTTTGACCAAGTCAGTTTACTCATACACTTGATGAATGTTTTACTTATATGTAGCAGATATGCTAAATAAATATATGAGCCGCGCTCTGTGAAAAGGGGGTACAATGCATGTGCGTAAAGTGTTGTCCCAGATTAGCCTGTGTAGTCCACACAGGCTAATCAAGGACAACACTTTCTGCCTAAACTGGATTTTTGCTTAGAAGAGACTTTCTGTAAATGAAAAATATTATAAAGCAGAAAGTATTGTCCCTGATAAGCCTGTGCGGACTGCACAGGCTAATCTGGGACGACACTTTACGCACATGCATTAAACTCTCTTTCCACATAACTGGGCTCATAATTATGTTAAGTAAACCAAAACTTAATACTTAAATTTTAAAAGTTCAGACTTTTGCAGTTTATACAAGGTTTCAGTATGGAAAGTGTTATGAAATTATTTTGTCGGTGCGTACCTTTTGAAACATTATACTGACTGGCATTTTTATCATATATGAGGTGAATTTTTAATATTTGACAATTAATTATTAACAGCTACTGTGGATGATTTTGTGTTGCATGTAGAGCTGCAACGATTCGATCCGATGCATCGAAAATCAGTTAGAAATGCGTCGATTCGATTACGATACCAAACCTACCAAATTCGATTTGATTCTTTAACATATAGACATATATAGACATAGATACATAAAGCTCGCTGTATTCTGACTATTTGATACGGGAAGGTGTAGGTTTTATCTTTACCTGTAATTACGACGCGCGCGATTGGTTGCTTATTACTTTAGTCATCCAATCAATAAGCGGGTTACGGTCTACTTTCGGAAGAAGCGTCAAATGGCTGAACAAGTTGTGGCCAACAAATTGAAATTATCAGATGCGCCTAAGAAGCTAAAATCAAAAGTGTACCAGTATTTTGGGTTTTGGGATGGTAGCCCTCCCTATAAAGCAAAGTGTAAACTGTGCTTCACGGATGTGGCGTACCCTAAGTCCGGCTCAACCACTAATCTAATGCAACATGGCAAACGCAAACATAACGTTTATTTAGCAAGACTAAGACGTAGCACAAGTTCAACTACTCAAGTCGCCAGCCAGAAAAGTAGTTCTGTTTCTGTCGGGAATTTGTTCAGTTTATTAGAGAATGTGATTCGTCCTACAGGTAACAGGTGATGCTGTCACGGCACAATGGTAGACATGCTTGTAGCGGTTTTGGGTATAAGTATAATAGTGATAGTACTATCACTCCACTGATTTCAGATGTTCTTATGATTATCTATTTATTTTTATTTTATTGTGTAGTCAAAACAATCTTCTAGTCAGTAGTTTTTTTATATTAAAATTGAGTCCTAATTTGCTATTCTTTTTCATGTGTTTTATTGAAATATTGACATAGTTTGTAAAACTTGGCAGTTTCTTGCAAAATATTTCTTACAAATATTAATTTAACACACTTTCAACAATTTTTAAAACACCGTTGAACCAACCAAACTATATCAAACAAATACACAATTTGACATATGCCAAAGATATCCAGGTATGCAACACATTTGAACAGAAATGTTTATTTTGAGACAGAATAGTAAATATATGATAAAACTATAGGTTTGAAGATGAATGGAATCGAAAAAATCGGTATCGGAGTGTCTGAAATCGAAATCGAATCGAGCTGTTGGTGAATCGTTGCAGCTCTAGTTGCATGCAAATATATGTCCCAAAGGTGAAGATCACACTTAGTTGTCAAAAGGTTAAAGGGACTTGTGAACAGATTGGGGCATGTTTTGAAGTTTGTCAATAAATAATCCAAAATTGCGAGATTTTAACAAGGAACATGTACAGCTCCATTTTGCATAAAATTTTGTAATGCTTTATTATTTAATTAGTTAATTAATAATCAATTTCAAATGGATATAATTCATACAGGAAGCTGTATTTTCACTATGGGTCTATGTGTCATTTATGGTATTTCACTCCTAAATTTGAAGTGTTTGTTTTTTGTTAACCTGTGTCAAAATTTTGGAGAAACAAGTCTCTTCAATTATGGGCATTAAACAGCTTTTCCGGCATGTAGTATTTTCATTTATATCAGGAATGTTTAATTTTCCATAAATAATAATCATTTTGTTGAGAAACCTAGTGACAGGCAAGATACCATAAGCTCAAAGCTCATTTTAGAGGTAAAATGTAAAGTATAATTGTATCGCAGATGGTTTCTACTGGATGTTCAAGTCAGAAATATTCATGCATGTTTGAATTAAGATTTTGCAAATGATCACCATAATGACATTGTGCAACCCCTGTGCCCTTTGATTTAAGGTTAAAATATGTGAATTGTACAGTTTGTTTTTGGCTTTTTAATGTGTAAAATAAACAAAACATGCATGATAGACCTAAATTTTGGTTGACATACTTTATTTACATCTGTCTAAACATATGTCATGCATGCATCTGTGTTTTAAAAAACGTGTTACTATTTATATGGTATTTAACATCATGCAAATACTTTATTAAACATTAATAGGCAGTTTCAATATAATGTGTTTGTACTAATTGTCTAAATAATTGTTAATTTTGGTACACCATGGTATGTAAAACATTACAAAACAGTGAGAGTCATCAGGCAAGAGAGCTTGGTTTATGTCATACACGTGGAGTCTACTGTTCTTGTTTAAACCAGCTGTTTTGGTACATCCTGCTCAAGTTACATGCTTCAATAGAAGCCATATCTAGATTTATTTGCTGATATGTAAATACACTTCAACACCGTTATTTCGAACACCGATAATCCGAAGTCACCGTTATTTCGAAGTATTTTTCGGGTCCCGATATTGGTTCTTCTTTGTTTAATGTAAAATTTCATTGTTAATCCGAACTTCGTTAAACCGAAGAAATCGTTAATTCGAAGTGATTCCGTCGGTCCCAACACTATATTTCGCACCTTATTAACAATCTTTAATCCGAAGTCAAAACTGCAAAATACTGAGCGTAATTTCACACCTTTGTCGTGGCTCGTCAAAAGCCGATAATTACACTTTTGTCGTCTGCGCGAACGCCGGTGTTCAGAGAGACATCGCGTATTTGTTTAAAAAATGTTAATTAATTTCCGAAAATGTATTAATATGTATGTTTGTCTGATAATTTGTGCTATTAATTATATTTTATATGTTCTGTAATAAGACAAAAATAAAAACAAGAAAAATAATCGTTTTATTCCTCCGTTTGTTACAAGTGGAAATCTATTGCTATCTGACTAGTTTACAGAATCAAAGAAGTCTTCTGTCAAATGTTTATTTCGAATTATTGTTAATCCGAAGTTTTTTTAACGGTCCCGACGACTTCGAAATAACGGTGTTGAAGTGTATGTGTAATATAAGCAACACATCTGTAATTTATTTACCCGTTTTAGTGACATACAATGCGACATATGTTGTATTAAATTGAAATAATTACATGCCAAAAGCAAACAAAAAAATGCATAAATCTGTTTAAGAACATGGTATATACATTATGGTGAATATTTAAATAGATATGACTTCGGTAATTCTATTTTCCCACACATTTTGGTGAGATATACTATATTTCATGTTTGCTTTTAGTAAAGCCCAGGTGTTTGGTAGCCCTGAAGGCGCCTTGAATTTTGTGACAAAAATGATGACATATTAACATGCCACATTTCATTAATGTATAGGACTTAATTTTAGTGTATATTTGAAAAATTGGTATTTCAGAGAATGTATCCATGTCTATTTTTATTTCCCCCACCACTATAGTGGGGGACTTATTGTTTTTGCCCTGTCTGTTGGTTTGTTTGTTTGTGTGTTTGTTTGTTTGCCCAACTTTAACATTTGCAATAACTTTTGCAATATTGAAGATAGCAACTTGATATTTGGCATGCATGTGTATCTCATGCACATTTTGAGTGGTGAAAGGTCTAGGTCATCCTTCAAGGTCAAAGGTAAAAAAACAAATCCAAGGGAGTTATACGCTTTTAAGGGAGATACATGTATAGAGAGAGCTAAATATAATATTCAATAAGCTGCGTCAACTATTTAAAGAGTAATTCTATTTAACGAATCTATCTTTCCAAATGCGCTGGGAATGCTTGAAAACATTTGGAGTGTCGGAATTACCCACCATCGTATAAAATCGGAGGATTTCGACACCCCACAAATAATAGTTTAAAAAACGCTTGGCGCCATTCAAACACAAATACAATGTCAAGTGAAACAAATTTTACACTAGAACTTGTACAAATACCAGAAATACAGCGAAATCCCGAAGGGACGTAATTGACAATTATGTAACCTCCCTTAGCGAAGCTCATAACGTTATAAAAATTCGCTAAGTAATACAATATACATATTTTAAAAGACTCACTTACATGCAATTAGCGATGCGTTTAATAGAGAGATGTTATCTGGTGACGTCACAACACCAACTACGTCACATTTTACAACGCAATCATATGGGATGATGATGATTTAAAACAAGTCTGATAAATATTGTGAAAAGTGTCGAAATTAGACGACTGTCGGATTTACCCGACATTGCGCTATTTTTCCCAAAGGGGAGCTAAAAATTCCCAATGGAACCAAAAAAAAATATTTTTTTTTTATCAATATTTTGTTAATCTCCCATCCACATTAAAGATCAACCTTAGTAAATATAATACTGGACACACTTGTATTCTCAATTTTGAAGCATTTGTCAACAAAACAACAACAACACTAATTTCCCAATTTTAGTCAAAACGCCGCGAATTTTCCCAATCCAAAGGGACCCTGCCCCATTCCCAAAATGGTGAAAAAAAACACTGTAATAATTCGGTAAATAGTTAATTGTTCATTGTGACATGATAACAGGGGTTTTCCTGCTATTTGAAAAAAGGCTGTAAAACGGACGGTCCCGATCCCAAACCAAATAGACCTGATCCCTAACGAGGGTCGCCAATTACAAATTTTTGGGCGTAAGCTGTATTAAGCCAGCTTTTCATCCTGACTTGACCTTTGACAGTGTCCAATAATATTCAAATAAAATTTCCCGCGGCTAGGTACGAATGAATCCACTTCATTTATTCCATTGGCTGATTTGAGTTTAACACCAGAACATTGGAAACATATCCGCGTCTTTGTAACACTGTTATGCATGAAACAATTTTATCTCTAATGAAAAGGCTCAATAGATAGAACAGTTTTACAATCAATTTTCGACATAAATTCAGTTTGTGCGTTCACCTTTTATTTTCAGAGAATTACCAGCGCAAAAGCGTTTATACTAAAGGCTATATTTTCATATTTAGTACTTACTTGCATTGCATTTCAACCCGCGAGGTTTCGGGTCACTTCGCAGCCAGTGTGTGAAAGTCAGAGTTTATATACAGTTCATCACCGGAGTTCGCAGAAGGGGTTGCGATCTTTTCATTGAAGGAAAAAAATGGAATCTATGCTATTTTTGTGTGATGGAGTAAATAGTTCGTTTAGTCGCTTTGTCGATATATATCAATATTTTAGGCACAGCTGTTGCCTTGGTCGTGTACAGTTGGCGTAAACAAGCCGTCGTTTCAGCAGCAGAATTGTTATTTAACTTTAATGCATTGCATTCCAATCCGCAAGGTATCAAGGTCAGTTTGCGGTCAGTTGCAGAAATCTTTATATAAACGCCATCTCGTAAACTATGTGCACTTGAAGTCTGTTTTGATCAGAAAGATACTAAATAAAGATATTCGGCGATATTATTGTGGTATGTCAATCATCGATTTTTAATATGTTTTCAACATTTGCATGATTAGGACCAATTTTGATAAAATCAATTAGAAATATTTATCCATTTAGACCAGTTTATTAAGCATGAGCACAATAATTAAATATACTATAATTATGCAATTAAATTAAGATTCGAGTATTGCCGGCTGACCTATATGCACTCGTTTATTTTAATGTTTCTTGTGTTTTTCTATTCTGTAAATATAGATATCTGAGTAATAATATCACATAAAGCAAAATATGCCACGAAATCTGGCGCAACACCCCGTAATTGATTTGCTTGTGATGTAGCTAAGAACTGCGCAGAAAAAAGGCATCCGCTACTTTTTATGTCCCCCACTATAGTAGTGGGGGACATATTGTTTTTGCCCTGTCTGTCTGTTGGTCCGTTGGTCTGTTGGTCTGTTTGCGCCAACTTTAACATTTTGCAAAAACTTTTGCTATATTGAAGATAGCAACTTCATATTTGGCATGCATATGTATCTCATGAAGCTGCACATTTTGAGTGGTGAAAGGTCAAGGTCATCCTTCAAGGTCAGAGGTCAAATATATGTGGCCCAAATCGCTCATTTTATGAATACTTTTGCAATATTAAAGATAGCAACTTGATATTTGGCATGCATGTGTATCTCATGGAGCTGCACATTTTGAGTGGTAAAAGGTCAAAGTCAAGGTCATCCTTCAAGGTCAGAGGTCAAATATATGTGGCCCAAATCGCAAATATATGTGGCCCAAATCGCCTATTTTATAAATACTTTTGCAATATTGAAGATAGCAACTTGATATTTGGCATGCATGTGCATCTCATGGAGCTGCACATTTTGAGTGGTGAAAGGTCAAGGTCAAGGTCATCCTATAAGGTCAGAGGTCAAATATATGTGGCCCAAATCGCTTATTTTATTAATTCTTTTGCAATATTGAAGATAGCAACTTGATATTTGGCATGCATGTGTATCTCATGGAGCTGCACATTTTGAGTGGTGAAAGGTCAAGGTCATCCTTCACAAGGTCAAGGTCATCCTTCAAGGTCAAACATCATATAGGGGGACATTGTGTTTCACAAACGCATCTTGTTATCTCATAGAGATAACTTTTGATCGTTCATAAACATCGACCACAATCAACGCCGTATATCTTTTTAAAAGATATTTCTTGTTTCCATTTTAGAAGGAATAAAGTATTTTTTGTTAAATTATCGTTTGTGGATATCTTTTTTTAACCAGCATAAAAAATTCCCTTTCTGAAATGCTCATCAATAAATCCAGTTCAATCCAGTTTTGCCTGCCTTCACTGTGTTTACACACTCGTGTGACAAACACCGTTGAATTGTAACAGTTTTACGTCATCAGCTTACAGCGCGCTTGCCATCCATGGCAACGTCTTCTCACTGTGGCATTAGCGTCTGAGTTACACGCAGCCCTTGTGGAAGGTGTATACAGCAACGAAATATCGGTTCAATACTGAACTATATACACTAAACTTAACCGATACAGTGTATTTATGTTCTTTCGTTTTAAGAAATCAACAGCGTTCGCGATATGGATGACAAAATTTAATTACCACGCGCTTCATTTTTTATTATGTCCCCCACTATAGTAGTGGGAGACATAATGTTTTTGCCCTGTCTGTTGGTTGGTTGGTCTGTCTGTCTGTCTGTCTGTCTGTCTGTCTGTCTGTCTGTCTGTCTGTCTGTCTGTCTGTCTGTTTGCACCAACTTTAACATTTTGCAATAACTTTTGCTGTATTGAAGATAGCAACTTCATATTTGGCATGCATGTGTATCTCATGAAGCTGCACATTTTGAGTGGTGAAAGGTCAAGGTCAAGGTCATCCTTCAAGGTCAGAGGTCAAATTATGTGGCCAAAATCGTTCATTTTATGAATACTTTTGTTGCAATATTGAAGATAGCAACTTGATATTTGGCATGCATGTGTATCTCATGGAGCTGCACATTTTGAGTGGCGAAAGGTCAAGGTCATCCTTCAAGGTCAGAGGTCAAATATATGTGGCCCAAATCGCTTATTTCATGAATGCTTTTGCGATATTGAATATATCAACTTGATATTTGGCATGCATGTGTATCTCATGGAGCTGCACATTTTGAGTGGTGAAAGGTCAAGGTCATTCTTCAAGGTCAGAGGTCAAATATTTGTGGCCCAAATCGCTTATTTTATGAATACTTTTGCGATATTAAAGATAGCAACTTGATATTTGGCATGCATGTATATCTCATGGAGCTGCACATTTTGAGTGGTGAAAGGTCAAGGTCAAGGTCATCCATCAAGATCAAATATATGGGTCAAAATTGTGCATGTAATGTCACTTCTGCAATATTGAAGCTAGCAATTTTATATTTGAAATGCGTGTGTATCTCAAGCAGCTGCACATTTCGAGTGGTGAAGGGTCAAGGTCAAGGTCATCCTACAAGGTCAAACATCATATAGGGGGACATTGTGTTTCACAAACACATCTTGTTGTATAAGTAAACATCTCAATGCTACAAGTTTTTATATGACAATCGCCCATGCTTTTCATGCAAGTTTTGAACTTTTTTCTTACACACAAAATACATGTTGTGGTTGTCACTTTAACAGCAGCTAATTATACGCCATGCATGTAGTAAAATTCGGATAAGAGTTGTGGACTTCACATTTATGTTATATGCCATTCGGAATTTATTTAAATTATTATAAAAATAATGTGATCATTTAGCAAAACTTAACTTAGATATTGAACTGCAAATTGCCGTATTTTAAAGTAAATGGATAAATAAACATGCAGGCGATCGAGTTAATAGTTATTTTTAACCAGGTTTTCCGAAGGAAAAAACTGGTTATTAGATTGGCGAATGCGGGCGGGCTGGCTGGCTGGCTGGCTGGCGGGCTGGCTGGCGGGCGGGCGGAACAAGCTTGTCCGGGCCATAACTATGTCGTTCATTGTCAGATTTTAAAATCATTTGGCACATTTGTTCACCATCATTGGACGGTGTGTCGCGCGAAATAATTACGTCGATATCTCCAAGGTCAAGGTCACACTTTGAGTTCAAAGGTCAAAAATGGCCATAAATGAGCTTGTCCTGGCCATAACTATGTCATTCATTGTGAGATTTTAAAATCATTTGGCACATTTGTTCACCATCATGGGACTGTGTGTCGCACGAAAGAATCACATCAATATCTCCAATGTCAAGGTCGCCACGACTAAAAATATATTTTTTTTAAAAACAAACTTACAAAGGGGGTTAATTTTGTTTGTTCATTTCAAAAGTTCAGTTTGAGTTTTCTCCCTTTATCAGATTTTTTTTTCACAATGAAAACCTGGTTTTGTGACAATTTTGTCCCTTGTTATTAATTATAATAAACAAATGATGTGTTAAACATAATGATGCTTTTGTGTAAACAGACTGTAAATTCAAGTCAAAACAAATGATGTTTATTACAAATAAAGGTTTGATGTGGCAATATTTGTTATTAAAAAATACCAATTCGGTCCTCTTTGTCGATAAAAAATTCCCAATTTGACCAGACTCCTTTTCCCAAAGTGGCCAAGAAAACCCCTGATAAGAGACTGAATAAAGATTAATAAAACACATTATTTTGTAGTTCAATAATACATTAATTAATGTATACTCATCCTTTTTTACAAAACAAGCTATGTACATGTAAAATATTTTCACACCAAATTCTTTAATAAGATTAATTGCAGCAGCAGTTGCTTTATTACCCAGTGGCCAGTGTATCATTACTGTCTATCACATTTTCTTTTAGCTTTCAATGGTGTTAAGTTTTATTGTTTACATCTAGACCTTTGACATATTGCTTTTATATTTTGCATACTTCTTAACCAACATGACCCCAATTAATCTATAAACATGAGCAGACAACTGTATCAAGCATTTTGACAGAATTATGGCCCCTTTTATACTTAAAATATGCATATTATTGATAAATCTATGTTAAAGTTTGCGTACCACCTCAAATATTTTTTATGTCCTTTGACATATTGCTTTCATATTTTGCATACTTCTTTACCAACATAATCCCAATCTATACACAAGAGCAGACAACTGTATCAAGCATTTTGACAGAATCATGGCCCCTTTTATACTTAGATAATTGAACATTTTGCTTAAATTGCCATAACTTCTTTATTTATGAAAGGAGTGAGTCTGAAAAAGAAGAGGAGGATGGACGTGGCAGAAGAAAGAAGCAAGTGACATCAAAGTTCCTGGATTTTGTTATGGGTAAATATTCTTGGGTAGACCAGAAGTTTTTCACCTTGTCAGGTCAGTCTTTTTCTATAGCTCATGCGAATTAGAATTAAATATCTGACCCATTCCCAATACAAAACAAGTATGTTTCCCAATTTGTTGATTTTTTGCGAAACCTAGTAGAATAATAGCAGATACAATTTGTCAAAAACAACAACAATAATCTTTTTGAAATTTATATTTTAAACAAAGGAGGTTTAAAATAAGTTGACTTCTAACATCATTGTTATTGTAATTTTTATGCACCCCTGTGAAGAAGAGGGGGTATATTGTTGCATGTTGGTCGGACTGTCTGACTGTCGGTAGACCAGTTCATTTCGGATCAATAACTTGAGAATGGAATGCCCGATTGCCTTGATACTTCACGTGTATTGGCATTGGACAGTAGATGACCCCTATTGAAATTGGGGTCACTAGGTCCAAGGTGATTGTCACTGTCAAGGCCCAGTTTGGGGGGCATAAGTCTCCGACCGCGGAACTCTTGTTAATTATTATTTACAAATTGATTTTGTGTAGCAGACTATTTTAGGCGGCCAAGGCCAATTTATTAGTTTTTATACGCCCGTATAAAATACGGGACGTATTATGTGAAACCCCTTGGCGGCGGGCGGGCGGGCGGGCGGTGGGCGGCGGGCGGCGGGCGGAAGGCATCACTTTGTCCGGACTCTAATTCAAATTGTATTCATCCGATCTACACCAAACTTGGTCAGCAGTTGCATCTAGTTGATATCTAGGCCAAGTTCGAATATGGGTCATGCCGGGTCAAAAACTAGGTCATAGGGTCAATAAGTGCATTTTCAAAGGGGCCACTTTGTCCGGACTCTATTTCAAATTGTATTCATCCGATCTTCACCAAACTTGGTCAGCAGTTGTATCTAGTTGATATCTAGGCCAAGTTCGAATATGGGTCATGCCGGGTCAAAAACTAGGTCATAGGGTCAATAAGTGCATTTTCAAAGGGGCCACTTTGTCCGGACTCTATTTCAAATTGTATTCATCCGATCTTCACCAAACTTGGTCAGCAGTTGCATCTAGTTGATATATAGGCCAAGTTCGAATATGGGTCATGCCGGGTCAAAAACTAGGTCATAGGGTCAATTAGTGCATTTTCAACGGCGCCACTTTGTCCGGACTCTAATTCAAATTGTATTCATCCGATCTTCACCAAATTTGGTCAGAAGTTGTGTCTAGATGATATGTAGGTCAAGTTCAAATATGGGTCATGCCGGGTCAAAAACTAGGTCACGAGGTTACTTAGTGCATTTCAAGCATTTAGCATGGTGTCCGCTCTCTAATTGAAGTAGTTTTCATCTGATCTTCACCTAATTTGGTCAGAAGTTGTGTCTAGATGATATGTAGGTCAAGTTCGAACATGGGTCATGCCGGGTCAAAAACGAGGTCACATAGTGCATTTCAAGCATTAAGCATGTTGTCCGCTCTTTAATTGAAGTAGTTTTCATCTGATCTTCACCAAATTTAGTCAGATGTTACATCTAAGTGATATCTAGGTCAAGTTCAAATATGGGTCATGCCGGGTCAATAACTAGGTCTTGAGGACACTTTCAAGCATTGAGCATGGTGTCCAAAACCTTCGAACGGGCGTATCTTGTGACAGTTTGGCACTCTTGTTTCCCAATGTCCTGATCTCCAAAAATTAAGACTAGCCAGACATCATGTGACAACCACTCATGCATTGATGTCAAATGTTTCTATATATAGTCTACAGATGTATTACTAGAACTATTATTGACTTGGTTGTCTAAAGTCTATGAAACTGAAAGTTTAACTAATTTATAAATTACAATTTACTTTGAAATGCCTTGCAGATCCAGATGAAGTATCAAATGGACATGGCCTACAGAGTCCACGAAAGAAGAGTGGTGCGAACCGAGACAGTTTGTCTCGATCTTCTTCTGGTAATTTTTAAATGATAAATAGTATTGTACTATTGTATTATAATGCAGACTATATGCATTAGTTTTGGCCTAGCCCATATGGTATTCATCGATAGCCATGGATAAAATGTAGACTCTATTTCTAATCACGAACACTTGCAGTTGAAATAATAAATTCATGAAGTCTCCATGGTAATATATTTAAATCACTAGCCAAAATAATTATGCTTTCATAGAAATAGAATACAAAATTAAATAGCCCCAATATATTACTTTCTAATTTCCAAAAACCCAAATTTCATTTTACCAGCATTGTGTTGTTGGTCTTCTAGCTAGTGTAAAGACTGTTTATTTGGCAGCATAATGCATAATATCTATTTGGGTTTCAGAGAATTCAAGATCTAGATCGCCTTTGGAACCACGGTCTGTGTCTGAAGAATCCTGCTCAAGTACAAGCAGGTCAAAAAGTCAGTATTACCTTAGAAGTTAATTTGAATTTTTGTGTAGTTAATAACGAGAGTTCCAGCTGGAGTTTCACTTCTTTATATATTAAAATCCCAATGATTCATTGTTATGAAAGTTCTATTTTTAAGGATATGTAAGAACTAGTAAAACACATTAAGAAACTGAAATGAAGAAGACAGGATCAAGAGCTGTGCTCACCAAGATGGATTTCTTATAATCCTCCTAGAAAAGTGTGGAAGCGGTGTATAGGAGTCAGTCAGTTGGTTATTCTGTTGACTGTCTTTCTGATCAAACTTATGGCTCTACTTTCATATATTTAGCTCGGCTGTTTTCGGAGAAAACCCGAGGTATTGTCATAGCCAGCTCGTCGTGTCGTCCGCAATAGGCGTCGTGCTGAACCTTTACATTGGCTCTAAAATCAAAGTGCTTCCACCTACAACTTTGAAACTTCATAGGTACATGCACCTTGATGAGTTCTACACGCCACACCCATTGTTGGGTCTCTAGGTCAAAGGTCAAGGTCACTGTGACCTCTAAATAAAAAAAAATCTGACAAGCTTTCGCAGCCGAGCGTGGCACCCGTTATGCGGTGCTCTTGTTTAAGTGAATGACTTGGTCATCGGTACATAATTTAGATGTGCATGACACAATTTTCATTTGTAGTGATTTACACTTGCCAGAGTTATAAACTTAGACATAAAAAGTGGTTGTTCCAATGCCAGTACCACATGACTTTATGGAAAATCCCATGCATGATCATTCACCACACAATTTAAGTATGAGTGGGGGGGTCAAACTCAGTGCTTTACAGATTACGAGACGGAGATTGAGTGGTTTGAAAATTATAATTTGGGTTTCAGATGACGCCAGTTCGACCCCAATCAGAAGCCCACCAAATAGTAAGTTACCTTTATTCATGAGAAATCTATTACAGAAACAGTTATAATATTAAATTTCTACATTTATATGTATAGTCAGTGTTAGCTTTATTTCACACAACTTTATTCTATAGATGTACCCAAATATAAGTACATCCCCTCAGGAATATTCTTAAATTCGTGCATTTTGTTTTTAGCTCACCTGAGCGATAGCTCGGGGTGAGCCATTGTGATCACTTAGCGTCCGGCGTCCGTCCGTCTGTAAACAATTTGTAAACATCTTCTTCTACTAAACCATTGAGCCAATTTCAACTAAATTTCATGTGGAGCATCCCTAGGTCATGGGACAAAAGAATTGTTAAAAAAAATATTTGATCACATAACCAAGATGGCCGCCATGACCATATATGGTAAAAACCTTAAAAAATCTTCTTGTCAGAAACCGCTCATCAGATTTTCAAAAATTTTCACAGGGATGACCTTTGAAGGCTCCCCTGAAAAAGTTGTTCAAAGAAATTTGATTCGTCAAAAAACATGGCCGCAGGAGCTCGTTGAACTTTGCATGTTTATTCGTTTTTGCCTATTTTGTGAAAACTTTCAAAAATCTTCCACATTTTTTGTCCGATCCTTTCCAAATTTGCACAGTGTCTTTATATCAATGAGGACACGAACCCTACAAAAAATGAGCATTATTGGTCCATGAAGTACAGAATTACCTCCCCTTGAATTGAGAAAATGGTGTTTATGCAATTAAGTCCAAATTTTTCATCCAATTCTTTCCAAACTTGTAAGGATTTAGCATGGTTCAAACAAGGGAAACAACTACGGTTTATGCATGTTCTTTTTATTACAGATTTGCCTCCCTTTAATTCATTCAAAATCTCATTTTACAGCAGAGATTCCAAATCTGACCTGTAAATGAGCCCCATATTTACTGCCAGTGCTAGGTTACCTTTTCCCATTTGATCATTCTTAAGTATTGGTCTTGTAATGCTGCTACTGCTTCTGCTACTGCTACTGCTACTACTACTACTACTACTACTACTACTACTACTACTACTACTACTACTACTTCTACTACTACTACTACTACTACTACTTCTACTACTACTACTACTACTACTACTACTTCTACTACTACTACTACTACTACTACTACTACTACTACTACTTCTTCTACTACTACTACTAGTACTACTACTACTACTACTACTACTACTACTTCTACTACTACTACTACTACTACTTCTACTACTACTACTACTACTACTACTACTACTACTACTACTACTACTACAACTACTATTACTACTACTACTACTACTACTACTACTACTACTACTACTACTACTACTACTACTACACCACCACCACCACCACCACCACCACCATTCACAGTGACAAAAAACGTATTCACACAATGGCTGCTACTACAACTTATAGCCCCTATAGGGGGGCATGCATGTTTTACAAACAGCCCTTGTTTCTATGGGATTTTAACCACAACTGTTCATGTTTATCTCCGACACATATTTTTAGGTCACCTGTCATGAAGTGACACGGTGAGCTTATGTGATCGTGTGATGTCCGGCGTCCGTTGTGCGTGCCTGCGTGTGTCCGTGCGTCCGTCCGTCAACAATTTGTTTGTGTAGACAGTAGAGGTCACAGTTTGCATCCAATCTTGATGAAATTTGGTCAAAATGTTTATCTTGATGAAATCCGGTTTGGGATTGTATTTGGGTCATCTGGGGTCAAAAACAAGGTCACTAGGTCAAATAATAGAACAACCTTCTGTAGACAATAGAGGTCACAGTTTTCATCCAATCTTTATGAAATTTGGTCAGAATGTTTATCTTGATGAAATCTGGGTTGGGATTTTATTTGGGTCATCTGGGGTCAAAAACTAGGTCACTAGGTCAAATAATAGAAAAACCTTGTGTAGACATTAGAGATCACAGTTTTCATCCAACCTTTATGAAATTTGGTCAGAATTCTTGATGAAATCTGGGTGGGATTGTATTTGGGTCATCTGGGGTAAAAATCTAGGTCAAATAAATAGAAAAACCTTGTGTTGACAATAGAGGTCACAGTTTTCATCCAATATTTATGAACTGTGGTCAGAATGTTTATCTTGATGAAATCTGGATTGGGATTGTATTTGGGTCATCTAGAGTCAGGAACTAGGTCACTAGGTCAAATCATAGAAAAACATTGTGTAGACAATAGAGGTCATAGTTTTCATCTGATCTTAATGAGTCAGGTGAGCGATTCAGGGCCATCATGGCCCTCTTGTTAAATAATGAGAGTTACATGTACACCTGGAAATTTCATTTCCCTATGAGTAACATATGGATTGAAACTAAATTATCCCATAATATGGTTGTTACATGCTGGTTTTTCCCCATATATGAAGGTTAGTGCCTCTTCCCCTGAGTGTAAACAAGACACAGTTTTCAAACAACCATTTCAAAATATATATTGTTTACTTAGGAACTTGAAACTGCATCCTTAAAAAATACATTGTGTAAAAACAAACTTTCATGGAGGTTTGAATATAACATAAATGATTATAATTGTTCATCGCAATGTTCTTTTTTAGACACTAAAACGCCAAAAAGCCTTGGGCAATCCAACCAACACAATAGCAATTACCCAATGCCAGAAGCTAGTAAGTTCTTCTGTCTTAATTGTGTGTTTTTTGTATATATCGGTAATATTTTAACTAAAATTATTTGATTGTATTGATAATTAATGAAAATCAAAATTACTATACGTTGTATTAAAGGATGTCTTGTAATTGTTCATATGTTTCATTTAGGATTCCAGAAGCGAGTAATTTCAATGCTTTCTGAAATGAAGAGCATGCTGCAGGAACAGGCCAGAGGACAGCCTATCACACCAGGGCTGGAGGCACTTGAGTCGTGGACTGGTGGCCCTTGTGAAACGGTCGAGGAGTTTGGGGAGTTAGAAAACGTGCTCAAATCTGTGGAAAAGCGACAGCAACTGGTAAATACGTAAATTGAATTTGTTTAATGTGCAATTTTATACTTATAAATGGTACATTATGTAAAGCTTATGCATTTACCTGTACATGTATCTGTGGATTAAGGCTTTCCTATGCCCTTAATTGCCAATTAGGCCCCTTAAATGAATACAGTCAAGTGACAAATATTTGACCATAATTATATAGTATGATTATGATAGTAGACAATTTTTGGCCAAAGAAAATGATAAAAGTTTGTAAACAATAACCTTTTTACAACCCAAATGTATGTGTATGGTTACTGTCGGAGTTCTTTCTCAAAACTAATTCTAGCAATCATTTTAGATCCGCCTATTGTCATCATTGTTGGGTCAAAACTCTTCGCGAAAATGTGAAAAGAATGATGCAGAAGTAAGTATAAGTTTTGCAATAAAGTTTATATATTTACATACTTAATTATGCTCTTTTAATAGTCTTATTTAACAAATTTAAAGCAAAATGCACATCACAAGTAATAAAATGATCAAATCAAACTGTGATTGTTGCTATTTATTTTTATACAAGTCCATATATTAAGCTCGTTCACTATAATATATATTTATCTATGCTAATATCTGTTAATATCTATCTATCCAATAAAAAGCTTCTTAAACGGATCTGTTGAGAGATAAAGGGTTAAACAATTTTTTTAATTTTATTTATCAGAATAATAAATAAATGTGTGTGTATATAATTGTGACCAGCCAAGCAATTTTTCTTCCAAATGACACTGGCAAAATTTAGATTATATTATTTTCATGACTGTAGACAACTATAAATAAGTTAACTACTGTTTTATAATACAAATCATGACTTCAAATGGATTTACTAAACTTTAAGAACATGGAAACATCTAACATAACACATTATTTCATTTTTTTCTCAATAATGACAGGGATGTCATTTGGACAAAAAATCGCTTGGCCGGTCATTTATATATATTTTATTTGTTTATATTATTACTGTAAAATAAGTACCGTTTTGTTTGCTAGAAATCATAAGTTAAAATCTTAAAGCGTTTGTAACACAAACTGTTTGGAATATTCAGACATTTTCTTTAAAATCAACTTCCCACACATTATCATTTATATGCTTATATTTTTCTTCTGAAGACAAAATATGGAGACATACCCATATAATAAGAGTAGTTCACCCCCAGCGTGAAGAAACCACCTTTTTCTCGTGGAGATTACACCCTTCTGTGCACTTCTTACCAGAAAATTAGTGCCTTTGTTTATTTTTAAAGCTATCACCTGTCCATCAAACATGATAAAAATTTCGTACACTTGGGACAATGCGATATTTGTCTTGCAAAAAAAGTTCACAAGGTTTTGGCATCAAATTTTCAGTACATCTAGTGATAAGCATTAATGGTTTGAAGAAAATGATGTAAAACCTTGAAAATTCTATCTTATGAAAAATTTAAAATAACTTTCTTGCAAAATGTACACTTGGGACAGGGACAAATTCTGACCACATTTAGTATTCAGCTGTTCAAAATTTACATGAACAAATAATTGTATAAATACCTGTACAAATGTGTAGAAAAAACATGTGACAGGTTAAAAGGACACTTTTTGCCTATAAATATTGAAGCACTTTATTATGCCACCTCTTAATATAGGTGAAGAGAGTTGAAAATTGTGGCACAAAATTGACATGAACATCATTGCTTTGAACACTTGCTACAAGAGATATCAACGTAAGTAAGAAGCATTGTTTTATTTTTCTTAAAGCATATGCATTTTTATATTCATTAAATGATGGCAATACCTAATATTTCTGAAAGTTTTATTGAAGTATAGAATTGAAAATTGCCTTTTACATAAAATGTCACGCAAAACCAGTACACTTGGGGCAATTTTAAGGATATTTCTCAATATATTTTGTTAATGAAGCAAGTTATTGAGAAGAATTTTCACATTTAAGTTAATCACATGGAAACACTTCTGTAAGATAGAAAAAGAACTCAAACATGCTTAATGGTAAGAAAATAAATGCATGTTTTATTTAGGCTTCATTAATTTTTTTAATCACCCATAGGATATGATGCGGCATTTGTCTTTACAGAATATTAAAAAATCAATCATTTTTACCCGGAAGTTGGCGCTGTAATCAATTTGCTATTCTGTGTGTTCTTTTACCAAGCTTGATTAGGAATTTTTGAAAACGCGCCATGGAGATTTTCTTTCACCATTAAAAATAATAGTTCACGAATTCAAACCATAATTCCTGATTAATATGTTGCTACAGTGGATTCCTGTTCTTAGCATACCATGTCAGCAAAAATTATGCTAATAACAGGAATATGCTATTAACAGGAACACACATTTTAGCATAAATATAGCAACTGGGGGCATACAATAAGTCAAATCTGTAAATAATTGATCGTCAAAGTGAAATTTAAATTCAACATTGTATATGATTGATGTTTAAGATAACTATTTATCAAATGGAATTGTATTCTAAGGTATTTGCATTTGAGCATATTTTTGCAGATTTAAAGCATATTTTCTTGGCATTCTGAGAATGCTCTATGCTATAAAGACTTAAAGTGAATTCTGAATATTGGGGTTAAAAATTATGCTATTAAAAGAAGAAAAATACATTAAAATTTAAGAATTAATCTGTGCTTTGATATTCTATATGCTAATAACAGAAATATGCTATTATCAGGTATGCTAATAAGTGGAATCCAGAAATTATCCTTCAGTCTGACAGAATTTCGTAGCCTGTCAGACCAAACAACGGACAGATTATTTTACATTTTGCGGTGTCTGACTTGGCTTCTCACTTTTGAGTCCATGATGCTAAATGTTTTAGATTCAACACTAGTTTCCTCAACCTCACGACACCAGATCTCCTGTGATGCAAATATACTTAAGTGGTATAAAGAGATTGTTTTTTTTCCCTGCAAATTGCGTTTAGTTCCTCACTTCTGGTTAAAAACAAACCTGTTACCCTCCGATTGACTGTCAATTTAAACAGCAAACTCCAATACATATTCCTGTTTGTATTCTTGTATGAAAATGTCCACAACATATGGGCGTAGTTATATGGGGACTGAATATTCAAATACATGTAGGTTAAGAAGTACAGTAAATGACATGACAACATGCTGTTAGGACATATCATCATCCTTAATTCTAAACCAGCTATACATGACATTATTCTTAAGAGGGGCATTTCTGAATAAAGATAAAAAGATACAAACTATTCGCAATGGAAAAATTATTTCCTGCAAATATTTTTTATCAAAATTATTTCCGTCAAGACATGTTGTACAATAGCATGCCATGGTTAAAATGAGCGTGTAATACAATGCTTAAACTCTTTCTGCAAAGTTTGGGAAGTCTGCTTTAGGGACATTTAAATGGAAGGACAGATGAAAGGTAACTCATTATAGTGCCACCAATGTAATTATTATGCAATTTTTTCGCAGTTCAGAGCTGAAAATAACATCCCAGAACTTAATTATGCACTGCCAAGTTATTCAATAAATAGTAAATTGTAAACATTTCAATTATGAAAAATTAAACAACTTGTAATTCAGACACAACTCACATTTTACCTGTTGTTAGCTTTGAACAAGCTAATTGGCCTCGGTGAAAAATAATTTACATTGAAATTGAGAAAAGTCCTCGAGAACTCAGTGTCCCAGATAATTATTTGGGAAATAGGGTTTTCAACCATTGATTTTGACAAATAGGGTGATTCCATTCTTCATATAGAGTGAAATGAGTAATAAAAATGCATACCTTAAAATAATTGCTGATTTAATCCGTTGACGCTGCACACTTGTATTGATTCAATAGAACTGTAAACTATCATTATGAATTTTAATAAACTGATGTTTCGTAATATCTTTAATCCTGGAAACTGTCCATGATATAAACTTTAAAAAATGTCGACAATTTCTAACCAATGACATGCCTTTTTATACTTTTGACAGGTATGTTAAGTCACAGACTTTCCATCATGTTTTTTGGATGTCAACTCAACTGCTGTATACACAGTTTCTACCCAAATCGATAAAACGAATGATTCGGCACTTATTGGCTCTTGCGCTTTCTTGATTCGAAAAAGTTTGCGATCGGCTTATATTTTGGCGCAACCATCTCGGACGTCTTTCGACCTCTCTTAGCTATTTTTATTTCGCATCGTAATAGAAACTGAAAGTACAGACGCTTTACAAATACATGCACAATGAGCGACGAATTAGGTCAGATTGAAAACGCATAGCGTTTGAATAACTATGACCGTTTGCTGAGCTTGCTGAATGTAAGCGTCACCGCGTTACGATAATAATTCCAAAGAGAAAATACCTAAAATGAGCAAAGCATTTTTAATCGAAGTTTTGTATCGTTAATTTGACGAATTTGCGTAAAAGTCAAATTGGTTGCGTTTTCAACACTCATGATATTGTATTTCTTTGCATTTTTAAACATTTTAATAGGGTCAAAGACGCAGATACGCAGCTTATCTGGGGCACTGAGAACTGGTTAACAGACATGATATTTTGGATAATTGTAAGTTAGGACAGCAGATATACATGTGTGGGGAGAACGAGAAACGTAAACAATGTTAACCAGAAAGGCACAATCACAGGCAATCGGCACCTGTATCGGAAGCAATTATTTAGAATCATTAAGAAAGTAAATCAATAGAAACAGAGAACCTACACTTGCGCACCCATTGAGCAATTCTTATCAGTCATCGTCGTGATTTTCGCAAAAGTTTCAACAGCCGTTCGACATTTATGATCGATTTTCTTATAAGGCGAATGGCAACAATTTTTTGATCAACTAGTTTGCAGCCAAAATATAAAGCACTTACCGCGTGTCAATGTTAAACTTTAAACAGGTCGTCACATAAACTTGCAGAAGATGTGAAAAAGGCACCATCATGGCGGCAGCCATTTTTTCCAAACAAACCAGTTTCGCACCAAATGGCAAATATAACAAGAGTTCTGATTGGCTAATGCCACAATCTAAAAATAAATGCTGGTCGAGCAGGATTTTTCTGCTCGAGCAAAAAAAATGCTGGTCGAGCAGTAAATTTGCTGCTCCATTAGCATTTTGCTGGTCGAGCAGCATTTAAATGCTGCTCGAGCAGCATTTTTTTCTGCTCGAGCAGAAGTTAAAGTTTCGACCCCTTTGGTATCCCATAGGGCTTACCTAGCCTATATCAGATTTTATATGCACTACAACAGTTAGGTGTCAAGTGCTGTTGTCTCGATGTATAATGATGCACTTGCATTACAATGTATCAAGTTTGCAGCCAAAATTGTTCCATACGATAGGCCTTTTTGTGATTGTTATTTTTTTATTCTGCACAGCTAGTGTTAGCCAAAGTATAAGCCACACAGAAAAAGACTTAGAGGATGTCATCTCAAAAATCTTGAAGTATGCGCCTGACAGAAAAGGCGGAGTGGGCCGAAGGCTGGAATAACCATCACCTTAATGTGAAGTCAACAGACTCTGGACCATATTAAACAGATAAAATAGCAATATGTGCTAGGTAAAAGAATTTATCAGAACATTTCAGAATTGTGATGCTTCTATTTTGATCGGTCTGTCACTCTGTCTATGAACGCTACTCATTAGTTTGCTCTTTTGAGACAGTATTTTATCAAGAATCTCATGAAATGTTGTAATAGTAAAAGATCAAAATAATAATTTGATTTATTCAAACTATGTTAATCTTCTGTTAATTGTCAATTTGTTTATTAACAACAGATACTTTGTTTAATATTAAAAATATTTCAGCGCGTTATAGAAGCTGTGCGAATTTATAATATTTGGATATTTAATGCACACATTGTTGGAAAAAACAATTTAAATAAAGTGAAATTTAGATGGTTATCTTAATTTGGATCGAGATAGTTCGTTAAACGATTAGAAAAGGACTTTCGCTATTAAACATTATGTATAATATTAATTACTCTACAAGTAATTTTGTTTCCAAATGATTGTTTATATGATTAATGATCCTAGTTAGGGTTGTAGATTGTTCTTGTTGGATTATATACTGACATGCTCATCATTTGTGTTTACATTTGCATTTTAGCATTAAAAGTTCATTATGCTTTATATATTTGTATGTAGACATATTGATGACCAGCTTTTCATCTAATGTAATAAGTAAGTAACCTAACAAAGATATCTGTGTTACTGTATATAGGTGTATTTTGTCATTTTTATATAGATCAACAGCAAAGCATATATTTTAATGATATACATCTTTTACATGTTAAGCAATAGAGAAAATGAATTGCTATGGATGAATGTGCATTATACTGATAGATAATACAGACATGCATAATATCGGATTATGAACATAAAAATATATGTTTAGCAATCGAAATACCTTGTTTAATTTCATGCTTTTCAGTTATTCAAATGTTTATTTATGAACATAAAAATACACGTTTAGCAAAAGAAATACCTTGTTTAATTTCATGCTTTTCAGTTAATAAAATTAGGCAATAACTATCTCGTGGAAATTAGTGAATAACATTTCAAGGGAGAATATTGTGACATGCTAAATAGGAGTTGTCTCTCTTGTTTGAGTATTATTGTACCTCTAAACAAGTAAATTCATACATTAATTCAAATTAATCCACACTATAAACTCATATTTTGGTCATATATGGAATAATGAAATATTGTTTGCGTAATTGTTTATTTTTATGTATTATACCAAAGCCATCTGTAATGACATTTATTAAAATATTAATATTTGAATGGCCATACAGTGCTAAAAGTTTGGTATTCTGACTATTATAAGTGCATGTTCTGCAAAAATATCAGATTGTGTATTAAAACACTGTTGTTATACTTCTTAATTATTTTATATTTGACAAGTATTGACTTGTTTTTGCTTGTAACAGTTGTCCAGTTTTGAATTATAGTTGTTAATAATAATAACAATTATTGTGACAATTTTCTAGTTTTGAATGATTACTTTCAGTTGATTGTTTACCAGTTATGTAACAGCTGTTTTCATGTTAACCGCTCCACATTACATGTTAGTGAAGCGCATTAACGGCCCCCAGTTTCCTTAAAACTCCAAATTCAGCTAATGTCTTAAGACTGGATGTGGTTGTTTATATTCAACTTTGTTATGCATGAAACATGTCAGTTCTGTTGTTACTCTTGAACAGAAGTTTTTATAGGACCAAATTGTGTCATATTTCAAATTAATGATATTATTATGCCCCCCTTCGAAGAAGAGGGGGTATATTGTTTTTCACATGTCGGTCAGTCTGTTGGTCGGTGGGTCCGTCCACCAGATGGTTTCCGGATGATAACTCAAGAACGCTTAGGCCTAGGATCATGAAACTTCATAGGTACATTGATCATGACTGGCAGATGACCCCTATTGATTTTCAGGTCACTAGGTCAAGGTCACAGTGACTCGAAATAGTAAAATGGTTTCCTGATGATAACTCAACAACGCTTAGGCCTAGGATCATGAAACTTCATAGGTACATTGATCATGACTGGCAGATGACCCCTATTGATTTTAAAGTCAAAGGTAAAGGTCACAGTGACTCAAAATAGTAAAACGGTTTCCGGATGATAACTCAAGAATGCTTACGCCTTGGATCATGAAACTTCATAAGTACATTGATCATGACTGGCAGATGACCCCTATTGAGTTGTAGGTCACGTGGTCAAAGGTCAAGGTCACAGTGACTCAAAATAGTAAAATGGTTTCCGGATGATAACTCAAGAATGCTTACGCCTAGGATCATGAAACTTCATAGGTACGTTGATCATGACTGGCAAATGAACCCTATTGATTTTCGGGTCACTAGGTCAAAGGTCAAGGTCACAGTGACTCGAAACAGTAAAATGGTTTCCTGATGATAACTCAAGAATAATTAGGCCTAGGATCATGAAACTTCATAGGCACATTGATCATGACTGGCAGATGACCCCTTTTGATTTTCAGTCACTAGGTCAAAGGTCAAGGTCACAGTGACAATAAACGTATTCACACAATGGCTGCCACTACAACTGACAGCCCATAGGGGGGGCGTGCATGTTTTACAAACAGCCCTTGTTATTAACTGGTTATAAGATTGGCGAATGTTGGCTGGCGGGCATAACAAGCTTGTCCGGGCATTAACGATGTCGTTCATTGTGAGATTTTAAAATCATTTAGCACATTTGTTCACCATCATTGGACGGTGTGTCATGCGAAAGAATTACGTCGATATCTTCAAGGTCAAGGTCAAACTTTGAGTTCAAAGGCCAAAAATGGTCATAAATGAGCTTGTCCAGGCCATAACTATGTCGTTCATTGTGAGATTTTAAAATCATTGGGCACATTTGTTTACCATCATTGGACGATGTGTCATACGAAAGAATTACGTCAATATCTCCGAGGTCAAGGTCACACTTTGAGTTCAAGGGTAAAAAATGGCCATAAATGATCTTGTCCGGGCCATAACTATGTCATTTCATTGTGAAAATTTAAAATTGCTCGGTACATTTGTTCACAATCATTGGACGGTGTGTCATGCGAAAGAATTAAGTAGATATCTCCAAGGTAAAGGTCACACTTGGAGTTCAAAAGTCAAAAATGACCATTAATGAGCTTGTCTGGGCCATAACTTTGTCATTCATTGTGAGATTTTAAAATGACTGTACATTAATTTTGTTCACAGTCATTGGACGACGTGTAATGCGAAAGAGTTCAAAGGTCAAAATTGCCATACATGATATTGGCATAATAATTCTTAAAAATCGCCATAAATTTGCTTCTTTTGTTTTGTGAAGACAGCATGCAAAATATTCTGTGTTAATGCAGCATGTGGAAGTATATGTCACGTCTGTGACAAAGCTCTAGTTGTAAATATACTTTTTTGAAAACCTGGTTTTGTGACAATTTTGTCCCTTGTTATGCTATTAAAGGAAAATAAAATTACATGTAAATATGCAGGTTAAAGTTGTAAGATTATTCTATACCCCGGCAAACGAGGCTTGGCTTCATGAACACTTGCAATCTATATTTGTAAAACATGTGATGTTTTTGTTGCTTTTTGCGTCTGAAATAAAGTACGTCTCTTCGTGACGTGAAAAAGACGTCTTTTTGTGATGTCTTTATCAAGTTTTATTTTGGTTGTTTTTGAAAGGTTTTATGACGTCTTTTCGTGGTGTGAAAACGTCACAAAAAGACGTCAAAAAACCTTTCAAAAACAACCAAAAACACACGTGATAAAGACGTCGCAAAAGACGTCTTTTTCACACCACGAAAAGACGTCATAAAACCTTTCAAAAACAACCAAAATAAGACTTATAGAGAATACTAGGTCGGTGCCGAATAAAGCAAAGTTTATTTTGCGAGGCTTAGAAAATCTGAACCACGAGCCTTGGCGAGTGGTTCAGATTTTCGTGCCGAGCAAGATAAACTTTGCTTTATTCGGCACCGACCTAGTATTCGATTTATCCCATCAATTTTCTTAGTCGTAAATTATTTCTTTAAACATAGAATAGGAAAATCGAACTAGACGGAAAATCCCAAAGATAATTTAAGCAAACATTGTTTCATTTTTTTAATCGTGTCGAGCCTAATACATTACAAAAAGATCAGTAACCAACCTGTTTTTCGTTTATCATACCTCTACGTCCCCGATTTTTAAGAAATAATGAAAAAAAAAGACACTAAACAACTGCATCTTTAGCGTGAAACAACATGCATTGTGTCGTATGACGTATTAATAATGACGTCACGAGTACGCGCACTTAATATTTGTAAATAATGTTTATTTGCTTTTTGAGTTGCATTATGTGTAAAAACTATATTACATCTTGGTATCAAATTGTTTGTTTTGTTGAATCTGATTCGATTTTACTAAAAATGATTACTTTATAGTTGATTCCGAGTAATATGAACATTCTTCGCCGCGCGTGACAGCTATATTTCAGCACTGCTGAAATAAAGGTAAATTTATTCCACAGTGGTTTGTTTCGACAATGCACGTCTGATGATGGGATAAAATAAAGAAGTCACAAAAAGACGTCTTTTTCATGTCACAAAGAGACGTCAAAACACCTTTCAAAACAACCAAAACACGACTGTATAAAGACGTCACAAAAAGACGTCAAAAAACCTTTAAAAACAACCAAAAAAAGACTTAATAAAGACGTCGCAAACAGACGTCTTTTTCACGTCACGAAGAGACGTCAAAAAACCTTTCAAAAACAACCAAAAAACGACTGCATAAAGACGTCACAAAAGACGTCTTTTTACGTTACGAAAAGACGTCAAAAAACCTTTCAAAAAAATACTTAATAAAGACGTAGCAAAAAAACGTCTTTTTCACGTCACGAAGAGACGTCAAAAAACCTTTCAAAAACAACCAAAAAACGACTGCATAAAGACGTCACAAAAAGACGTCTTTTTACGTTACGAAAAGACGTCAAAAAACTTTCAAAAAAATACTTAATAAAGACGTGTCAAAAAGTCGGCTTTTTCACGTCACAAAACCTTTCAAAAACAACCAAAAAACGACTGCATAAAGACGTCACAAAAAGACGTCTTTTTTACGTCGAGAAAAAAAGTCAAAAAACCATTTAAAAACAACCAAAATAAGACGTGATAAAGACGTCACAAAAGACGTCTTTTTCACACCACGGAAAGACGTCAATAAACCTTTCAAAATAAGACGTGATAAAGACGTCGCAGAACAACGTATTAGCAACAATAAAAAGACGTCATTTGTTTGCTGGGAAGCTTATATGCGTTTCTTTCCACAAATGACGCATACACGATTTCATAACATAATTTAAAACATTAGTATGCGACACGTAAATTACAACAATTGATATTTTCGTTAAAGGGGCCTTTTAACAGATTTTGCCATGTATAGGAGTTTGTCATTTACTGCTTTATATTGATAAATGTAAACATTAGCTCTTAAAAACTCCAGTTAAAAAATAAATTAATAAAATTAAAGAAAGAAAAAAGTAACCCTCGACTAGGCTCGAACCACTGACCCCTGAAGCAAAAGTCTATCGCTTAGACCACTTATAGACGAGTTAATTGTTATTGTTTACATTCGGGATTTTCCGCGCATGCGCACTGAATGGTTGGCAAAAACACTGGTTACAGTCACGTAAAACATGTATAAAGGGCTTTTGTTTAGTCAATTAAACGATAAAAAATCCGAAATAAACATTACAACTCTTAAACAATAGTGCAAATATATCATATTTAGTACTAATAAATGTATCATCATATATATAATTTCCTCTTTATAAAAATACAAATTAGTTATTAGTATCAGAGTAAACGTGGTCGGAAGACTAAATACTGACAATACCACACAACAAAACAATACATTAGCCGTATTCTTTTTTATAGTAAGACTTTAAAAAATGATATTTCAAAACTTATAAAACATATATTAATTTGATTATAACTATAAACGGTGTGGATATTGTTATTGCTCATCAGCGACCGAAAGTGTATTATAAGAGGCGCATTTAATCAATTATAAAACAAAGCCATAAAAAACGGAATACATTAACAATCGTTAAATGTTGTTGTAATTTTCTTTTCCATAGAATGAATTTTCGTTTCGTTTCCATTGAATAACAATATTAATAAATTTTAATATACAAATGAAAATAAAACCTGCATCTTGTGCAAATTGAACTGTCTTTGCATGTATATTGAAATCTCTTAACAAGTAATAAGGAGTGATACATTTAACAATCTAGCATTTTATGATAAATATATGTATTTATTTAATTTATTTTACGCAAATACTGTTTATCCATTGTGATTGCTTGTTTTCATGATGGTGTTACGTGCAATGCAAGAACGTATAATCTTTACACTAAATTGACGAGTTTACATTTGCCGGTACCCGCGGTAAATACATCAATTGTGTAGCAGTAATATTGAACAATATTTTAACTTTAAAGACATAAAGCACTGTATTATTATGATTAAACTGGCTAACAAATAAATACACATGTTCCTGTTAATCCGTTTCGGACAAATATCTTCTTTTTTTAATATGTTAAATTATTTATTAAAGCAAATGTTACGTATTTTGGCTTTAATATTTGGCTTGCTCAATATGACTGCTCAATATGCCAAGAGATGACATGGAAGTATCATAAAGTCTGCCACATGTGGTCTATGCAAGGACCCAATTAAAGTATAGGTCCCTATGTTTATGACGCCGGCATGTTTTCTGTGTAATTGTCTGGGCAGTCTCCGATCATAACGAGATAATATGCTTGTGACGAACAACGGTTCAATTAAACACCAGGTTAGAAATGCTGAAACAAGTGTCAAAATTGGTGTGCACAATTAAATAAAACAATTAGATTTATGAATTTATTTGTTGTGTAACAAGGTAAGTTTGTACAGATATATTAAGATTAAAATCAGTTACTATATGTTGCGAACAAAAAGCGATCTATTTGTTGTTTGTTTCCATCCTTATTTGTGTTCTTTCATTAAATTTAATTTATTCTAAACGAATTTACATTTCTGAAATTTTGTATCTAAAATGGACGTGAAAATGCGGTTAGTAGAGATTTTTGAGGTAACCACATACCGAGCTCGTAGATAGTGTACGTTCCACTCCAGAGCTCGTTTTTAGTAAAAACAAATAATAACAACAATATAATCGTTCAAAAAATGAATTTCCACGCATGCTTATGTTTTATTCAGACATAAATAGTAAAATTATATTTGATACAGTTCATGATTATCAGTAAAAACGATGATAATGTCAACCTTCTCTATATGCGCTTATATGAATTCCACCTCTTTTTGCCAACCAGTGGGCGGAGTCTAAACTTTGCAGGTGCGTGTGACGTCACGCGTTAACTCGTCTATACAATGAGTGATGTATTGTACACTTTGTATAGCAATCCTAGTAGTATCACACAATACAACGACAACAACAGAACTCTCCAAATTATTAAATCGTTTCGAATTGCAACGCTTTATATTTTTTAAAGGTTTTGTAATCGTCAAAAGGTGCCATTGGTAATATTTCACATGTGTATGTAATTACGTTATGCATAGATTCCCAATGTGTCGCGCTTGACAACTCAAATTGATTCGTACTTCAAAATGTTTGGTAAGAATAGCCATACTATACATAAATACATTTCAGGTATAAGATAAAACTCGGTTATCAGAGTGCCCAATTTGTTGAAAGTCTCTGTTATCCGAAGTGTCCTATATCGGGAATCAAAGGATCCGCCATTCTATACGTAGATGGTGACGTCACTACGTTATTGTCGGAGTGTACACAATGAGTATCCGCAACTTCATGAATACCACCTATTAAAAAATGCTCTATCTCCGTTTATATTTCATTGAATACTATCAAAATTTCAGTATGTGAAGCAAATTGATTACTCCACATGCTGGAATAGCAAACAATTTCTCGCAATATTTCTAAGTTGTTTTATTGTGTTGAAATGTTTACTGTTCACCCTGTGTATGCTGTTTTTCGACCGAACTTTCTATATTTGGAACACAAATCTACCATCTAACCGTGATTTTTCTTCTGCCCAATATAAAGGGATACACCATTTATCAACTCGACCATGTTTCTTGTCCCAAAAACTAATCTTTAGGACATAACTTTGAAAAAACTGAGGAACTTATCTCTCGCGCGCACAGGTGGGTAGCGTGTGGCGGGTTATGGAGGTTTCGGTAAATGACAAGTTCGGTAAATTGATTTATATAGTAAATGCCGTGGAGGTTTCGGTAAATTGGTATAAATAGGGATTATCGCACCTTTTGTCGATAAGCGAGTACATTAATTGAGTTGTTTGGCACTAATTAAATTATCTGTTGAAATGTACGGAGTTGATTTTTTCAATTTAGAGATGTTTGCAAAGTGTTAATATTAATTATCCAGGCTTGCAACCTGTTAATATTCTAATCAAGGGAGGTAAATTATATATTAAAAGTTTATCTTTAGGTCATGATCGTTTTGTATTTTATTTATGTTTTTAAACAATTAGTTGATAAAAACCTTAATTAAAGCGTATCAGATAATAAAATAATAATGTGGTTCTTACAAGAGTTGGCCTCCACGTGGCAAGAGCTGGGCAACATATTCATTATGTTGGCAAACTACCTCATGTTTATATAATGAGAAATTTTCAAACTGTGAAATAAACAAACGTTTTCCATCTTTAATCATGTTTAGTCCCATTAAATTGTACTGTGTCCTATATATATATATATATATATCACATTTTATTGTACTGTGTCATAATGTATCTCATTTTTATAAGAAATGAAATGAAATTAAATCAGCATGCGGAAAATCTGAATGATAATAATGTGTCGTATTAATATTGTACTGTGTCATAAATGGATCTTATTAATATGTGACTACTCCCTCATTTTTTTAAATGACATGAAATATGCAAATATGCAAATATGTCATATATATATATATATATATATATATATATATATATATATATATATATATATATATATATATATATATATATATATATATATTGTATCCATGTTTTACTTGTTGCTTATTTATAATATATGGTAAATAAAAAACGAATTATAGGGTCAATCAGTTATTATTTTTTTATTCAACGGATTTGTTCAGGCTTAAACTGATAGAATGTTATTTTGGCCGTAAAACCCATTGTTCCAGTACAGTAGCCAGGTGGCTGTGTATTAATTTGATAAGATAGTGATCATCACAGCAGCTTGCTATTACACAGTGTATTCATTCTGCTGGCGTTGTGTTAGATGTCATTATTATCGGTTTTCAATTATGTGTATCTCTTCGCTTAACTCAACGTTCAATGGGGCACACACTTAACATAATTATAAAACATAACGCGTATCATTATATTACTTTTTATTAATTACGTACACGTATTAGATTTGATATATTGTTTTTTTCTTGTGTTTTTCTCAACCAGAAAGAAATAATAAAACATGTAATATAAAATTCAACATTTGGCTCTTACAAGAGGTGGCCTCCACGTGGCAAGAGCTTTGGTTTCATATTTATTATGTTGGCAAACTACCCCATGTTTATATATTGAGAAATTGAGTATTTATCGGTGGTCTAAAATACGATTGCGCTTTATATTTAAAGATCAACGGACCCGATTAAAAAATCCTGAAATACACCAATACTATGCGAGATTATAACGTTTAAATGCATTTCCATATCATAATTCGATTAAAACCATCGTATTCAGCGAGTATACAGCCGATAACTATGCCGATTTTTCGCACTTCGTGATCGAGTCGACATTTTTGTTTCAACCGGAAGTGACGTATGAGTTAACCACTTGCAACGAGTTCATAACAAAGGAAACGGTATCAGCTTTTGTCTTTTAAAAGTTCGTCATATAACGTGTTTTTATTTTTCATAGTACACATCCACAGGACATCGCATCTTGACTGTTTAAGTATTTAATTATAATTTAATCAGGCAAATATAATTGACACATTGAAAAGATATAATTATTCCCTGAAACTGATCGACGTACGAATGCCAGTCCAAATTTACTAACCGTTCAAGTTCAACACTTCAACAACGTACTAGTTGAAATAAATAATGTTGATTTGAAATGAATAATTCTTACGTAAATGGTCGTGTCATTTAATACTAAATGACCGAGAATAGATGTTTTATTTATTTTGCTAGTATCCTGACATGGCCATTTTGTTGAAACCCGATGTGTTCCCTGCACACGATTTTTTATTTATGGTAAATTGATCTCATTTATGTCGACATTCACTTCAAAGTTTGAATGATCTCATTTCTGTTGTTTTTTAATAAATATTTTTTAATAATAAGTCTTGATTTTATATAAATATGACGCAATTGAATTTTTCTAAACTCTCCACGAGCGAGGTGACTTAATATTATAAATGAGAAATAGCATGTCAAACTTTTACTCTCGATGTTTTTGAAATGGAGAAAACATTCCAACACAACAATATATATGTAGCATACAAGTTTATTGCAACATCTAAAAATATAAATTACCACAGACACAACAACAGAACAACTTGTAACCTGACGACAAGTTTTAGAAAACTGGACGGAATAAGTAAATGAGCTTTACTAGCACAATGTTGCAATACAACTTGTCATGGAGTCATATTAAGTACCTTTAACAAAATGACTTCTAAAACATCTTTTACAGACCAATACTATCACACAAAAAACACTACATGGTCCCAACATTTAAAAATAAAGGTGTTGACATTAACATTTTTATACTAACAGTATAGCACACAATGGGAAAACTATTATTACAGCATATTTGTCAAAATAATACATTCACATTTTTCAAAAAAATAATTGTAGTTGCTATGTTAATTTGAAACAATACGTGATCAGTGCTTCAGCTAGGTTCTAATTTGTCAAAAGGGCACATTCGTAGACATTGTCATATAAAACTTGGGGCATATCATGTTTTCACGTCGAGTCTGCACAGTCTTATCAGGGACACAGGCTAATATGGGACGAGATATTTTGCGCACGCTTTGTCCCATCTTTCCAGCGCGAGGATTTTTTTAATTAATTACAAACATTTATGGCACAGGCTAATCTGGGATGACACCTTACGCACGTACACTAAACCCAGCTGGAGCAATACATGACAAATGGCATGCCAAGTTGTTTCCAATTACTGTAATTAATTAAACCTAGAGCGGTGCAACTGCACTGCTTCATTCTTTAAAATTTTCTTCGCAGATGATGCTAATGGTGGTGGAGAGAACAGAATGGAAGAAGATGCCTGCTTAGCAATCCGGGTGCTCTTGAACTGTTGTTTTAATTGCAGCAATTCAACCATGAGCTCTGTGACATAATCTGAAAAAAGCATCAACAATTTATTTTTTACTACTTGGTTAAACTATGCACATTGAACAAATAAATAAAAATACACATATTATGCATAAAAAACAACAACAGTCAACTTAGTCAGTTTCACTGTTAGGTTTTTGTATATTATATACTAGAATGCCAATTTTCTATTTAGCTTAGAAGGACCATTACCATAATTGCAGGCCTCTTTGACAGGTTTCACGACATGGTGTCCCGCCTTGTACTTTGGATACGAAATCCTGTAGCGCTTTTCGCCGTTCATCTTCTCTGCATGTTTCCTGTGCGCATTAGAAACGGAATGCAGGGCTGCCAGATGCAATCTGGATTACAAAAAATAGCCTTTAATCACAAATTATATCAACAATTACTATTTCATATAACAACAAGGCTTGTCACCATAGGATGACATATGCCCCCTTTTTCCAAATTTGTCTAAACCTAAACGCAAAGTGTTTTTCCACATTTTTCGAAACCTAAACGCAAAGTGTGACGGAATTTCAGACAGACAGTGCGATCACTATATGCCCACCTTCACGGGCATAAAAAGGAACTAAAATCATTTTCACAACTAATGCATATTTATTATGGACATATGCTCATGGGCACTTGATGGTTTATGAACTGCAAATGACAATGTTTATTAGTCAACTAGGATATTAATTTTACTCGAATTAAAGATCATATTTTTGGTTGTTAGAATTTCGGCAACCAATGCCGAATGTAAAAAAACCCAAACCGCATCATAATCAAATGTTGTTCTCATTAAACTTGCACAAATATTTACCAATCGTGTAGGAAATAAACTAATTTTTGCCTTAAAGTTGTAGTTTTATAAATTATTACCACTGGACTATGAAAGACAAAAACAACATGCCTGCGCTAGCTCTTCTGTAGATATTATATTAATCGATCACAATTCATACCTCTGTTTCATTGCTGCGTATGAAAAGCAGACAAATTTTGGCGCAAATTGGCAGACCACCTTGTGTTGAGCCTCCAGCATCGAGGTCTGTTTAGCTGGTGACAGCATGCGAATGTCAGAGAGAAGACGCTTGCTTCCGATGACCAACAGTAATTCCTTGTGCGCCTTCGAGCCTAAAGACAAGTAAAAGTCCAACTTTCATGGCAACACATGTCATTGAACAAAATTTCATAATCATTTCATTTACATTAATCGGATGTTAAATATATAATCCGATAAATGTAAATGAAACAAGGGTTGTTTGTAAAACATGCATGCCCCCCATATGGGCTGTCCGTTGTAGTGGCAGCCATTGTGTGAATACGTTTTTTGTCACTGTGACCTTGACCTTTGACCTAGTGACCTGAAAATCAATAGGGGTCATCTGCGAGTCACGATCAATGTACCTATAAAGTGTCATGATCCTAGGCAAAAGCGTTCTTGAGTTATCATCCGAAAATCATTTAACTATTTCGGGTCACCGTGACCTTGACCTTTGACCTTGTGACCTCAAAATCAATAGGGGTCATCTGCGAGTCATGATCAATCTACCTATGACGTTTCATGATCCTAGGCATATGCGTCCTTGAGTTATCATCCGAAAACCATTTTACTATTTCGGGTCACCATAACCTTGACCTTTGACCTAGTGACCTCAAAATCAATAGGGGTCATCTGCGAGTCGTTATCAATCTACCCATTAAGTTTCATGATCCTAGGCATATGCGTTCTTGAGTTATCATCCGGAAACCATTTTACTATTTGGGGTCACCGTGACCTTGACCTTTGACCTAGTGACCTCAAAATCAATAGGGGTCAACTGCAAGTCATGATGTGTTCTAAAAACACTGTATTATGTGAATTGAGAATAAGACATCAAACAGGGAATGGACACCATTTTGGTGATTTTCTCAAACAAAACTATTCATTTCATGATCTACATTTATTTTTGCAATATAGTATTAGTATCTTTAATTAAAGCTTTATACCGGTAAGCAATTTTCCATGACTATTTCATTAAAAATGGTTGTTGTTTTTTTTCATTTTAACTGTATTTTAAAACTGTGTCCATGCGCAGCATTATAGCTCATTTCATGAGGATTTGTTTTTTAATTAATAAAAAAATCAAGTTTTGAAGAAATCTATTTAAATGATGCCAGTATTTATGCAAGTATCTGTTTTAAATATAATTTGTCAAACTAAATAAATACAATATATAAAAAAAATATCCCAATTAAAATAATACAGTGTTTAAATTAAAAGAAAGCATAAAGACAAGAGACAAGAATAAAAGTGTAGATTGTTGTTCTTAATTAAAATGTTATTTATATTTTTTGCTGTTGTTCAAAATTAAAATGTTATTTATATTTTTTGCAATTTATTTCCTATTCTATTTATAAATACTGTTCTATCTACTAGTGCAGTATGTTGTATATTCAGTTGTTATGATTACTGCAGTCTGATAATCTGCTTGTTTTATTACTGTCTGTGCCAAATACAATTTATACAGTAGATCACTGATAACAATACTTGAGTTTACAGAAACAAAGAGGACCATCTATTTTATGACACCAGCTTGATATATGGCAGCTGTAGGGTGGTAATACACCACATTCTGCCAACTTGGTGCCTTGTTGGCATGGTGATTTGCAAAAATTCAGCTAGTTTAGTGACCAACTTATTTTGAACAGAAACCACCTAATTGAAGCAACTTTATAAATAAAATATAAAAATGATAACCCGAAAAAAGCCTATTTAATTTTACACATATTATAATGCTGTCATTTATTTTCTACAAGATTTGTAACACAAAATTGTAAAATAAAGTAAACTTTGTATTCATAATAGTAAAACTACATGTTTTTCTTTTTTCCACTTCAGAAATTAATCAAACAACACATCTTTAGTACATTGAATGCTATAATGAAATCTCAAAATGGCTAAAGCCCATAAGGAGCAAAATGAGTTTATTACACTGAAAACTGTTTCCAATGCAATTAATGCATGTAACAATATTAATTTGAAAATATAACATTTATTCAGTCTTAAATTATAAGCCAGACATCCCAGGTCTGGTAAGATTTTATTTGGGCTTCTAGAAATTAATAATTTATATAGTCAGGCTATTGGATTTTTCTCCTGTTTCTAATATAGAACAATGATTTTGGCTAAATATATTACCCTGAAGACTGAAATTGAACTGTTATTTAAATTATCATGGCACTACCAGTAGCCTAAATAGCCATCAGCTACTAAGTACTAGAATCAGTTGCTGTTCAATTTATGAAAACACAAATAAATCAAGATGCATTTTATGATTCACACTACATGAAGAATAAATGGTATATAAGTAATAAAACACCTGTCGGCTACTAATTCAAATTTCTTTTTTATTCTTTTAACAGTTAAATGGCACACTATTTCTAACTTATCATCTCTTTTTTATCCCCACGCTTTTTGAAAAAAAGGTGGGGATATTGTGGTTATCTCCGCCGTCCGTCCGTCTGTCTGTCCGTCCGTCCTGGCCACTATCTCCTCCTACACTAAAAGCATCTAGCAGGGCTCGAATTTAACTTTTTTTCTACTTGCAAAACATTGCGAGCAGCTTTAATACCAACTCGCAAAATCAAAAACATTCTCGAAAATTTTGCTGGAAACATAATTTAAGGTTTTTGGTTTTTTACTCAACGGTTAACTTTGCTTTATCTTTCGTATTGTTATTTACGCCTGTGGGCAAAAAGAAACTAGTTATTTTTCGCTTCGACACCATATGTCTGTTCAAGTTCAATGAACACGTTTGAATTAGTAGACTGTTTAACGTTCGCTGTACCAATACCATCCGCGTATCTGTACTATAAGTATACCAGTCTACAAACAATGTGCGGGCTTCCGCATACGGGTATATGGACGTTCTATGACCTACGGTTTAGCGTTCAGAACGTCGAGCATATTTAGCAATATAACTTCTTTTTTTTTCACTATTTCTTTACTCGCAAAAAATTACTAGTGGCTTAAAACTTAACTCGCAATCCGTATTTTTCACTCGCATTTTGCGAGTGTGCGAGTGTTAATTTCGAGCCCTGCTAGAACCTTGAAACTTACACACATGGTAGCTATGAGCATATGTGCGACCCTGCACTATTTGGAATTTTGATCTGACCCCTGGGTCAAAAGTTATAGCGGTTGGGGTGGGGCCGCGTCAGAAATTATCACTCATTTTTTTAGGTTATTTTACATTTACTTCTTTATTTCTACACCGATTCACTTCAAATTGATACTGGACCTCTCTTATGACAATACGGTCAATCTCAACCATGCATGGCCCCATTCCCAACCCTGGGGCGCCCCGCCCACGTAGGCCACACCCACCAAAAATTTCCATTTACTATAATTTTTTCATTTCTACACGGATTCACTTCAAATTGATACTGAACTTTTGTTATGACATTAGGGTCAATCTCAACTATGCATGGCCCCAATCCCAACCCTGGGGCGCCCGCCCACATAGGCCACACCCACCAAAAAATTCCATTTACTATAATTTTTTCATTTCTACACGGATTCACTTCAAATTGATACTGAACTTCTCTTATGACATTAGGGTCAATCTCAACTATGCATGGCCCCATAACCAACCCTGGGGCCCCGCCCACATAGACCACACCCACCCAAAATTGCCTTTACTATAATTTCTTCATTTCTACACCGATTCACTTCAAATTGATATTGAACTTCTCTTATGACAATACAGTCAATCTCAACTATGCATGGCCCCATTACCAACCCTGGGGCGCCCCGCCCACATAGACCACACCCACCCAAAATTGCCTTTTACTATAATTTCTTCATTTCTACACCGATTCACTTCAAATTGATACTGAACCTCTCTTATGACAATACGGTCAATCTCAACTATGCATGGCCCCATTACCAACCCTGGGGCCCCGCCCACATAGACCACACCCGCCCAAAATTGCCTTTTACTATAATTTCTTCATTTCTACACCGATTCACTTCAAATTGATACTGAACTTCTCTTATGACAATACGGTCAATCTCAACTATGCATGGCACAATTACCAACCCTGGGGCGCCCTGCCCACATATGTCACACCCACCCAAAATTGCCTTTTACTATAACTTCTTCATTTCTACACCAATTCACTTCTAATTGATGATGAACTTCTCTTATGACAATACGGTCAATCTCAGCTATGCATGGCCCCATTACCAACCCTGGGGCACACCTAGGTCAAACATTCGGTGTGGGGATACGCGTCGGCCTCTGCCGCGCCATGTCTAGTCTAAACCAGCATTAATACATTATTGGAAGTCTGAATGTATTTACTAAAAAGTCCTTGCGTTTTCACATTTTAAACAATAAAAAGATAAGCAACACATTATTAATTGAATTTTTGGTAAATAGGTAGAAAATATGGCTTGTCAGCAACTGCTTTACATTAGAACTTGAGCTAAATTAACCGTGGTAGAAAACAGTAAGAGGTCACGGTGGTGTAGTGGATGCGGTGTCCGTCTAGCGATCGGGAGTTCCTGGGTTCGCTCCCTACTCAGGGAGCTTTCTCATTATCTCCTCCATAGACACCAAGTACTGGTTCTTCCCAGGAAATGGACTCAACAGTGTCCACTGCTTGAAATGCTAATTGTGTCGACTAGCAGTATATTTAGATAGATACACATTTGTATTAAGATCGAAATGTGTCGATTTCAAACTGATGCCTGTCAAAACACTTACAATAAATAATTAGATCTTGCCGTACTGCCAAAGTCAGTTTGGTTACTAGCTGCCAACTATTCTAACTACATACAATGATTTTTAATTCAAAAGTATTTTTTACATTGTCAGTGTTTGAGCTTTTTGAAATAACATAGAACTTGTGGTATTAAGATGCATATCTGATCATTGACCTTATTAATTAAGTTCTTACCGTTTTGCGATTTCTCTTGGCAAAAGCACCATAGTTGTCACGTTTCCGTTTGGGGGCTCCTAACTCGTCTGGCCTTAGGGCTTTCGGCTGTAATGCCTTGAAGTTGTCCGTGTCAGGGAACAAAGTTGGCACTGCATCAGGATGCAGCGACAGTCTCATCCCAAAGCCCGCACTCGCCATCACACTCGGGTGGGGGGGGGGGGGGGGGACAAAGCACTTATCCTCAAAATGTTTTATGCAGAGTTTTGCATATTTGCTTGGCGTAAAGTCCACCACCTTTCCGTCGATAATCCTTCGTGAATTCACGGCTAGAATCCATTTCCGCTTAATACCTTCGTCCTTTGAGAAGCCGAAGAATCCTTTCTTCTCCGTTTGCTTTTCAGAACGAGCATTGCAGCCAAACGCTGCACAATGAACCATCTTATAAATCAGTGAATCCTCAATGTCATGTAGAAGTTCGACTCGTAATCAACACAAAAGAGATTATAAATTAAGTATATGCAAGTGAATGATCAACACAGTCTTGTAATCCTTGAAGTTTTGAGGGAAATTTGCATGCTTCAGTGCATACTGTACATAACATGGGAATATTCGTCATGCGCAGTGGTGCACACATACGTCATCGGGGTAAAATAGCGGCGGAAATTGCCGAACGCGTTACGGAAATTCCCGATCATCAAAATCATCGTTTTTTTAGCTCTAACTTTTTTTTTAATTTTATTTTTTTACTTTGTTGTTATAATATGGTATTACTTTATAAAATATGAACAGTTAAGCAGATTTCTTCTGTTGACCTTTAAACTGAAATCATTTTTATTAAATCATTTTTTACAAGAAACTTTTTTAAATAGCATTAAACTTAATTGAAGAACTTACATTGATTCCGCCATAAATCATTATTTATTATTACTATTATGTTATTTAAATAAAAGCACCAATTATAAAAAAAACAGTATTGCGTTATTTAAATCGTAAATTTACCTACAATATCCTAACAGAATTCGTTTTTCAGAGGTAGCTCATTCATTTCCCTTTATTCTTTACCGTAGGCATAGCATTAATTACTCAACTCAAAATTTATCCACAGTTTGCAAATAAATGCCCCTAATGTTATTGTAAGCCAATAATAGGTGTCATTAACACCTCGTTGTATGTATACCACCTCTATAAAAACCAATTTACCGAACCATCCACGGCATTTACTATATAAATCAATTTACCAAACTTGTCATTTACCGAAACCTCCAGCACCCGCGTGTGGCTATGATATTAATTAGTGAAAACATCATTTTGAATGATAAATAATCATTTTTTAACGAAAAAAAATAACTTTTCGGAAAAAAAATATTTCACTATCAAATATATATATATAACAAGGTATGCAACTCAAAATCAGCCCAAAACGGGGTGCATCGCTTTGAACAGTCATATCTTCATCAATTGTGCAGCGATTTTCACGATCTTGGTCTTATTCAACTTTGAATGTTGAAATCTTGAACCGTATCTGAGATATAGCCTTGCCGATTTAAATCATACCAAATAAAAACGAAGGAAAAATAACTCTTATTTAAGACAGTGTTCCCAGCAAACATGCACATATGGGTCCCATATGGGCTGTTTCTGGGCAAACCCATATGGGTAAGCCCATATGGGAGTCATTTGGGTCCAATATGGGCTAGCCCATATGGGAATGCCCACAAGGGTCCCATATAGGTCCCATATTATTGCGCTATCGGGAAAAATATGTAAACTTGTATTTCTTTGATTAAAAACTCATTTCTTAAAACGTATGTAGGACTAACTTGATCTAAACTGCTAATATTCTACCCAAAAATAGAAAATCAATGCATAAGCAAATAATATGCGGCCCATATGGGTCCCATACGGGTCCCATATGGGAGTCATTTGGGAGCTATATAGGCCTGCCCATGTGGGAATGGCGATAAGGGTCCCATATAGGTCCCATATTATTGCGCTATCATGAAAAAGATGTAAACTTGAATTTATTTGATTAAAAACTCATTTCTTAAAACTTATGCTGGACTAACTTGATCTAAGCTGCTAATATTTTACCCAAAAATAGAAAATCAATGGATAAGCAAATAATATGCAGTCCATATAGGTCCCATATGGGTCCCATTTGGGCCGCCCAACAAAGGACAAAATCAGCTACCGGGCTGTTTCTGGGCAAACCCATATGGGTAAGCCCAAATGGGAGTCATTTGGGACCTATATGGGTTAGCCCATATGGGAATGCCCTTAAGGGTCCCATATAGGTCCCATATTATTGCGCTATCAGGAAAAAGATATAAACTTTTATTTGATTAAAAACTAATTTCTTAAAACATATGTATGACAAACTTAATCTCAACTGCTAATATTTTACCCAAAAATATAAAATGAATGCATAAGCAAATAATATGCAGCCCATATGGGTCCCATACGGGTCCCATTTGGGCCGCCCAACAAAGGACAAAATCAGCTATCGGGCGCACATTTTTTTTGAAAATTCTGTTTTTGATATGGCTTTGTTTTAAATAATGTATATAGCTACTATGATTAATATGAAGTTATTTTCAAGAGATAATTTCAATTTGAATAATCGCGCAGAAAAATAAAGTATTTAAATAATATGCGCATGCGCAGATGTTAATTCCGCCTCGCGAAAACATTCAAAACAAAAACACTCGAAACGGTAAGTTGTTAAATTGTGATATTATACACGTAATTATATATTTCTTTTGAAATCAGATATATATTGCTGATCACGCATTATTTATTTATCTGTTACTTCAATGAATGCCTGTGTGTTTAATAATTTAAATTGCATATTATTAGATTTCTTCATCGCTTTGCCTTTGTCATGTATTTTCGCGACGTAAGTCGTAACGTTCGTTTATCGCCATAGATCAATCTCTTAGTTAAACTGCTTAATTCAACTTGATTCTGCCTAAAATTCAATACAAACTATTTATAGCAGACAGGCGCATGTCTGACAAAATGAAACACTAAATTAGTAATCATGCTAATGCATGAGAATCTTGCATATCTCATACATTGATAATATTAATTGAAACGTATATTATAATATAATGTCTTTTATAGGTCTTTGATTACTTGCACGCAAGCCAAGGTTGTCTGCCTGTGGACAAATTTTAATGATTATTTAAACACATATTTGCAGAATATTTAAGAAGTCTGTGTATTAGGAAATAATTAATTTCGTAATGTTTATTGTACAAATTTATTTCAGAAAATAAAATATTCACCACCACCTGGTTTGCCAACATCGTCTTTACAAGGAATGTCCAGCAGTGCATGACAGAGGCCGGTCACTCCCATTAAGTCCAGCTGAAGAGCCTTCCCAGTTTATAGGACAAAGTAACTAATTTTTGTGCTTGAAACTTTAACTTAAAATAATTTCATTTTTGGAATTACTGCTTATTAAATGATAGTTAATTACATAAATAAATGATGTAAACAGATAATCCAACTGAAAAAATAAATAAAATACACAGTCATTTAGTGATCTATAATAATACATACTTCTACTAATAAAAGAAACAAATTGACGTTGACGGGCATATAGGTGCAAGTTGCTATAATCAGCCCTAGCCGTACAACAGCTGTTGGGACAAATCGGGCCCACCGCCGTTATATCGGCACACATCCGATATAATTATATAAGACCCAGCTGTGATTTATATTATTGTCAACATAATTTTAGGTACAGTTCTTTTTTACTCTGTCTTCAGATGCAGTTACACAGATTTTAACGGTGTTGGAAACAATCAGAGACGAGAACAGGGAAATGAAGCGGATGCTGCAGCGGCTCTTGGCTAGGTCAGCTACTGATGACAAGCCAATGCAACTGCCAGAGAACATCAGTCTTCCAATTGGAACATTTGAGCAAATGGATGAGTTTGAAGAGCATCTTGGTGATGAAGCTACGATCCATCTTTTCTAGGACTGCTGCATAGTTCAAGCTTTTTTATCAAATATATTAAGCAATGTTGTCAATGTAATTGACAGTTCTTTCTTCATTGATCCTAAACCATTCCTTTAAGGCTCATCTTCTAAGAAAGCATACAATTTTTTTTATCTGGAAATGAAATGGTATATATTCCTTTGCAAAAGAAGAAACAGCATTCCAGTTTTTGAAGGTTTTAAAAGACATATATATATATATATCATGTGCAATTACGAAAAACACTAGAATGTATGAAGATATCAAAGATAATAATATGGACTTGTTCTCGAAAAAGGATTTGCCATTTATTTGAGTTTTGGATTTTTTTGCAGGGTTTTTAATTTCTAGTTTATAAAATATTTTGTTTAGTCTTGCAAGTATGTTTCAAAGCTCTAGATAAGGATTTGTGAAATTAGTAACGGTATTGCCACTGACAGAAAGAAAAGGAGTAACGCTGAAAATCAATTAGTACCTGTACTACCATATCCAAAAATACAGGTAGTACTGTACTACCCGTGTTCTTGGATATTGATGGGTGTATACCTTACTTTACAGAAACATTTGCAGCAATTATAATAAATATATTTTGCTTCTTAAACAGTTACTTTATTAGGTTTTCCATTCTGAATTATGATGCAAATACAACTACACATTAAAACTCATGACTAAATACTATAACTTTATTTTGCTTGACAAGAAAACACAAGCCAACTTGTAAGCTAAGTAAATGAACACCAATGTCACTGTCTCATCTCAAAAGAATCATTGCTTAAGCAGTCAACTGTCAAAGTTGGCATAGACTTTGCCAACTATTACAGTTAAACGCTCAAGCAAACACTTCAACTGGGCTTACAGATTGAATGTCAGAATGGTTAGACGACCGTATGTAGCCATTATATGACAACAAAGTGTTTATTTGAACCGCTTTCGGTTAAGCCGGCCTTCCATGCTCGCAGACATATTGTTTTTGACGGGCTTACAAGTTACCGGAAATCACGCCACAGAATAGATAATAATACTGGAACCCAGTCTACAACTTTTCGGTAATTTAAATTAATGAAAGAGGCCGTTAGGTTAGAGACCAACAAATATGCCGCGCTGACACCGACGTATCAGTACGGCCAGATTTTTTTCGTAAATGCGTAAAAGGGATATTAAAGTCGTAATTGTACGTCCAGTTCATAAAAATAAATGCGTAAGCCTTCATGAAAAGGCCGTATTTACGTCTGTACGGCCCTTATCTGGAGCTCTGATGTTTTCTACAAATGTTCTTTGAGTACATGGTGTGTTATTTGTATTGGTTAAAGATTTAATATGCATGGGTATGCTTTTGAGTAATGTGTAGTACATCAGGAAAATACTTGAAGGTATTCTGTATATGTATTATATATTAAATATCAAAATAATAGAAGTCCTTAATTCTATAGTTGTATAACTGGTCAACATATATAATGTTATAGAAAAACGTCTTATTGCTTGAAGTCTTTATTGTTCCATGAAATAGTTTTACTGTTGGTTTGGGTTTATAGATTATGAGTAACATTACTCCATGCGGATAGAACATTAGATAGAAACATGTTTTCGTTAGCAACTTCATGTAAAATATTTTTGCTGATGTTACATTCAAAAAGTTAGGAATCACCATATTATTTTAGAATTCTCTGGTAGAATAGTTAACGTGGGATCCTCCTGCTATGTATGTATGTATCCATGTATATGTGTGTAATAATTTATGTGAATAAAAGTTGAGAGTACTTTAATAAATTTTTAAGTCTTTTAACAAAAACCTTGTATTGCTTGCAGGATAATGATATTTAGCTCTTGAACATTTTGATATCGCTCTGTTCCAGCAAGAAGAAATAGATAAAACATTTAAAAAAATGAAATTGGAAGTACATGTACAAGAATCTTTTGTCTGATGTTCAATTTGAACACAGTATTTCATGTTTGCAACCTACATATTATTTCTAACATAACCTGAATTTCCATTAATGTGTTGTCCACAATTTTACAGGCTCTGTGTACCCATATTGAATACAATGCTACCAGTTTGTAGCCCATATTTAGAACAATACTGCCCGTATGTAGCCCATATTGAGAAAAAGGGCTACTCTTATGTAGCCCATATTGAGTAAAAGGGCTGCCTGTATGTAGCCCATATTGAGTAAAAGGGATGCCCATGTTGGACCTATATGGGTCCCATGTGGGCACCTATATGGGCCCCATGTGGGCTGCCAACATGGGACCCAGATGGGTAGTGCAACCGGGCTCCACATGGGTCCTATCTGGGCTGCCCCATATACTTTCATGGGGCAGCCCAGATGGGACCCATGTGGAGCCCGGTTGCACTTCCCATCTGGGTCCCATGTTGGCAGCCCACATGGGGCCCATATAGGTGCCCACATGGGACCCATATGGGTCCCATATAGATTGTTTGCTGGGTTTGGTTGTGGCTCGTGTGCATGGCCTTTCTCATCATAGATATTTATACACCCATGCAAATTCATTTTGATACCTAATATAGTTTCTGAGATAGAGTCCTGAACAGTTTGTGATATATGGAAAGACAAACAGACAGACTGACGGTCAGACAATAGGCGCTCGATGTTAATAACAATGTTTTTTTAATGTATTTATTTTTCAGTTAACCGTTGTTTATTATAATGCATGCACATACTAAATTAATAAAAATCCTCCGACAAAACGTCTTCTTAAAAAAAGATAGTTCGACTTTGTATGTATAGATATTCAATATCTACTGTACATAGTCAAACTATCTTTATTTTTAAAAGACGTTTTGTCGGAAGATTTTTATTAATTTAGTATGTGTATGCAATATAATAAACAACGGGTAACTAAAAAATAAATAGATTAATAAATTACACAAAATCGTCATTGACATCGAGCGCCTATGGGTCAGACTATGCACATCACTCTGCCTTTGGTGGGTGTAAATATAATCTGTTCTTTATTTCTTTTTCTTTCCGCCATTATTTTATCTTTTGTTCGAATTCTTGTCATTGTCCAATAGCATTCGTCAAAAGCAATCTCGGGTATTTCAATCGACCAATCAAAGCGTACCTCTTGAAGCGGCCTTGGTTACATCTTCAATATGGTGGATTGAAAAGTTGCCAAAACAATACTCAGATAAGAATTGATATAATATAATGTTTACGCTTATGTTTCATTCAACTCAATAGTGTTTACAGTTGTGGCTTATTATTCACAATTATTTATTTCGTCTAATAAAAGCCAGAAGTGGTTTCTTCGACGCAACCATACAGATTCAACTCTTTCTGAATAAAGAAAATGGCGAGTGTTTTTTTTCATAACTAGTATTACTACACACAATTTGTTTAGACATTTTAAAACCTAACATTCCACAGAGTGAGGCCCATCTTTGGTTGCAATTTTACTTGTCTTTCGAATTCATTCACTGCTTATGATACATTCACTGTTTATGATATTGTATGACAACAAATCCTGTATTTGCTTGTTTTTATGTACTTAAGGTTCATGTAAAGTGTAAAAAGGCGTATTCTTCACATAGAAATACTTCAATAAATATTATGGCAATAAATTCAATTTATAAGTCAATAGCCTCGTAAACACTTGTAGAACATATAAGAAAATGCTAATAAAAAAAAATATGCAAAATGTTGCTTTTGAAGAAATATACAGCGCATGCATGAAATTATCAAAATAACAAACGGAGTTAAATTGAACAAATTCCTTTGGTCAAAATATTGTGTACACTTAATGTTAGGTACTACAAATGAAAAGTCCACACAACACACACCAACAATCCTAAAATAAGGAAAAGAAAAACATAAAAAAAATGTCAAAAGTTAACACAATAATTGGGAACTACTTTAAGTATGGTGGACTTACCAGTGAACCTTCATTTTCAAAATTACTTATTTACTCGCAATACAGTACTCATTATAGTCACAAAATGACACAATTACAAAAAATAAACTATATTACCAAAAGGGAAAACACTTTGTTTGTTCATTTGAAATATATAGGACTCGGAAAGACGACTAATTGGCTACCTTAAAACAAATTACAACATGTTTATGTCACATCTCGAACTCCATACACGTTAGTTAAACATGTGGGGCATAAAACATCCGGTTTCAAGGAAGTCGACATAACAATATTTCAATTAACGATCTAGGCATAATATTTGTGGGATCGGAAAAATGAATTATACAAATGTTGGGCACACGCACATATTAAACCAACTGAACACTTACATTTCTATAAAAACCTTGTCATCGATGAAAAAGTGCATTTCTTATTGTCTTGCCATGTTTACTTGTTCAGGAAGCCATTATTTGCCGGAAGTATATTCGAAAAATATTTCGTTTCAAAATCGATCATTGATAAATTACTCATGATCCGTTTGTTATAAAATTTGTATAATTTGTTTATGAGGTAATTTCAAGTTATGTTATAAAGTAAATATTTAATATAAGCAATATTTAACAAATTCGCAAATACGAATCAATACACATTTCTGACCAAGATGGACGACCGATGAAATTAAATCTGGAGGAGAGTCAATTATATCAAGATTCTTTTCAAATAGTGCGTTTCAAGTAAGTGTCATTGTTATGGAGATATTATGAAAATGATATATTTTCATTAATTTTATTTTATAAGATCATAACTCTTATTGATCGCATGCTATGCGCGCAGAAAGTTAGTATTTTTCCAAAATCTATAAATAGCGACTCATGGCATTGACATGTTCATTTTGAAATACGCATAGTGTCTTTGTGGGGCTGTATTGACGCAATTCAATGCTCGGAGTACCTTACATATAACTTGCATATACTGTTGGTGTTTTTATTTGGTGCATTTGTGTTTTTTTAATGAAATTGAGAATTTACCATACCTTGCAATATTTTTGATAATAATTACATTATTACTACCATTTGTGAGTGTTTTTTTTTAATTGTGTACATATATGGAATAAAAATGTGATTATTGCAACCATATGTAAATTTCATTAACTTATTTTGGGTATAACTGATCATTTTTATATTTTAAAATTTCATCTATATGGGGTCATTTTGGGACTTTACATGAACCTTAAATGAGAGTTTATGCATTCAAAGCAGTGATATCATACATTGCCAAATGTATTGGTAAACATTATGAAGTTATTTGAGAAAGCAAAGACTGAAAATTAGACATGGACTGTTAAATAAACTTGACACAATTCTCTGGTTAAGGACATTTCACCGTCAGAAGTGGGTGGGGCTATGAAAAAAAATAATTCCTTATATTAACATTCTATATTAGGTTTGGAACAATATGCACAATTAAAATAGCATATACTTCAGTGATACATGAACAAGTTCTAATGAAATCTTCACATTTTTTCTTACAAAAAATGATGATTTTTTCAGTGCTTCTAGTGTGTTATATTTAATAATACTCTAACACTATGTTCTACAGTGGTGTATGCTCCAGCTGGTATCAGCGGATTTATGAAGAAAATGAGAAAAGTTTTCTAAATGCCTTTTGTACTGACCAACATAATAATTAATAGTGCATGTGCTTATTTAACATTTATGGATAAGAAACACGGGTTCTAGACACTTTAAGAAAGTCATTGCGGTTATCACGGGTGTTCCCATTAACGATAGCGTGCAATGGCGGCGATTTTGGGTGTTCGCCAAACACCGCTGTTAGTAGCGTGTCCGTCCCCCGGGGAATGTCACCCATCGGGAAAAGTGAACACCGCGGACAGGCGTTTTTGATTAAGTACGCGGTGCCTGTATTGTAACACAGAGACAACAAATCAAATTATACAAAGAAACACATCTATATCTTCAAATGAAATGAGTCCTAAAAGCACCTTTTGTAACATCAGGCAATTTTAATCACTCCATTTTAATAATATTAGAACAATTGTAAAATGTATAATGTCAATGTTCTTTCTTTGTTTTAGAGCAGTACCAGGGACTCCCCGGGTGTTACTTCACCAGCTATGGAATCAACAGTGTCTGATGATACACCAGTAATAAACATTTTTTGACATGATACTTATAATGCTTCAATACTTTGTTTAGTTAAATATTCAGCTAAACTCACTGGAAATTTACTGGAAGTACTTTTTACTTGATATTTTAAATTATTTCATACTTTGATTACATGTTATCAATATTTCAGGTTAACTCACTGGAGGTTTTTCAATTTGCAACTTAAAATCCTAGTAGGCTCTTGACTTTGATGAATAAGAAATGTTAATAAAGAATTTAACAGGTCGTGAACAAATACATGTGAAAGAACAAATTAAATGTACAAGGTCACACTGACCAGTGAGCGAATGGTCTAGATTTTTATAGCAGGGAAATGTACTTTTGCTTTAGATACATGTTCTTTTTGTGAATATTCTATATGGAGTGGCACTTGTTCTGGTTCAAACTACAGGAAAAATAATCAAAATAAATGGAATGAAATTTATAAAATAACATACATGAGACCTATTGGCAAACTTTTTCTCTGATGCCCCTCACCCCTTGGAAACAGGGTATAAGAGTCAAAATGATGGTATATTATTATGAAAACAGTTTAAAAAGAAACATTAATAATTAGACTAATTATATTTTTATATATTTTTTTATTTAAGCAACCATTTCTGTCAAATATTTATATAAAATGTTTTATATTGAGTGTTTTAGCAGTTAGCGATTCAATAAAGCATTTACCGGTATTAGGAATAGAAGTTTATGCAATTATACTTTTGCCTGCTTTTTTGCAGCACCCTGGGAAAATGGGGATAAATGCATGTGCGCAAAGTGTCCTTCCAGGTTATTATGTGCAGTCGCACATGCTTATCTGGGACGTCACGACACTATCTGCCTTATTGTAATGTTCTTTTAAAGGATGTCTGTTCTTAACAAAAATCCAGTCTCAGCAGAAAGTGTCACCTTGATTAGTCTGTGCGGACTGCTCAGGCTTATTTGGGTCGATACTTTACCCACATGCATTAAGCTAGGTTTTCCCAGAGCTTGGCTTATATATTTGTTAACAATATTTAAGAATGATGTGTATAAAGACTGCTCTGCTTTATGCAATTATTCAAATGTAAAGTCTGTATACTTTACCCACATGCTTAAGTCCATATTTCTCATTTAAGGACTATTCCATTAATTATCCCCCGCCATAGGCAGAGGGATATTGTTTTGGTGTTGTCCGTCGTTCCGTCCGTCCGTCGTTCTGTCCGTCTGTCCGTCCTTCCGTCTGTCCTTCCTTCGTCCGGCACTTTTGTGTCCAGAGCCATATCTTGGAAGTGCTTTTGCGGATTTCAATGAAACTTAGTATGAGTATATATAGGGAAAAGAGGATGATGCAGGCCTAATGGCATTATACACCATCTGTTAATAACAGAGTTATGGCCCTTTGTATCTTGGAAAAATGCATTTTTGTGTCTGGAACCATATCTTGGAAGTGCTTTGGCGGATTTCATTGAAACTTGGTATGAGTATATATATGGATAAGAGGATGATACACGCCAAATGGCATTGTACACCATTAAATAATAAAGGAGTTATGGCCCTTTGTATCTTGAAATAATGCTTTTTTGAGTGTCAAATATAACACTTTTGTGTCCAGAAGCATATTGGCGGGGATATCAATTCAACGAATTTTCGTGTTGTTTAGGTTGCCAGCCCAAGGGAGGGGCCTTTCGACCAGTCCCAGTCACAGAAGCTTGAGGGCGTCACACAGATACATGCGGCTGCTGTGAATGGTGACAAGGCCTGGCTTGCAAGAGTCATAACGGGTAAGTTATTAAAATGTTTGTTTGAAAGCCGTTACCACTAGACCATGAGGATGGTCAAAAATGAGACAATCTGGCCTTGTTTCGGGAAATACTGGGATAATTGCATGTTCTTAAAGTGTTGTCCCAGTTAACCTTTTGCAGTCTGCTCAGGCTTGTCAGAGACAACACTTAACTGGATTTTCAAATAGAAGTGTTTTTTTTCACTTATTGCAAACTGCACAGGCCAATCTTTAACAACACTTTACACACATGCATTGAGCCTTGTTAATGTTTTCCCAGCACAAGGCTTAATTGTATGCTGCAGGTTGACTTTTTATGTACCGTGCTTAAGGGCAGGAGTAGGAAGTACAGGTTTTCAGCAATCCATACATGCCAGTCAAAATTTACTAGCACTTATTGTAAGGTATGATACTATGTAAATACAAACACTTTATGTAATGAAGTTTTGGTTGCGTATAATTTAAGTGCTTTTCCGATACAAAATGATGTACTTTACCAAGTGCCGGTATTAGGCTCAACCATGTAATGCACAACTACTTTTGTAATCTGATAAAGAAAACTGGTACCAGGTAAATCAGACTTCAAATTGACAACCATTTGATTATTGCGAAATCAATTGATCAAGTCACTGAAAAATTGATCAGTATTGCTGAAGGGATAACTGTTATTATAATCAAAATATTAAAACTTTGTGTAATACACGGTAAAGTACAGTATGTTTGTTAAGGTCACTACTTGAAGAAAAACTCAAATATTTTACAAGCATGCATAGGCTATTTATAATGCATTTATGAAGCTTTTCTTTTCACCCACCATCATAAGTGCCTCGAAATTAACACCTTTGGTATAAATATAGCTTTATTTCAGCATTGTAGGGATAAATCTATCTCAAGTAAAGACATAGTATAATCTCATCAAAAGGCAAAAAATTAAAATTTACCAAAAAAGTAGCATCAGTTTCGTTCCAAAAGCACATAATCAGCAAGTGACAAAATACATGAGCACTGAAACTGAACATTTCAGCAAAAAGGCATGTTCAATAATATTTTGATGTGTTTTTGCATTTAAATACCTAGCAATTGTAAGACCATTTTTTTTCCATGCTGATGATTGCGCAACGCCATATTTCAATATGTCAGTATGTTCATGGTTATTTTTCCCTAATGGCGCTGTACTACTACTTTTCTGAATCGGGCAAAAACATTTTGCTGATTTCTGGTGTGTGTTTCATTAAGCCAACATTGGAACTGGCCTACTGGACGCCGGGGACCAGTTCGGCCGAACACCCCTGATGTTCTGTGTGCTGGCTGACCGACTGGAGTGTGCCGAACTACTGCTGAAGGCTGGGGCGCAGACCAACATGAAGGACAAAGGGGGAAGGACCGCCCTGCACTGGGCAGCACACAAGGTTTGACCCTGAACTCTATTTGCCCTTTACAAATATTTGCCCCTGACCTGTATTTGCCCCTGAGCTTTATTTGCCACTGAGCTATATTTGACCATGAGCTATGTTTGACCCTGAGCTATAATTGACCCTGAGCCATATTTGAGCCATATTAGAAACTGAGCTATATTTTACCCTGAGCCATATTTTACCCTGAGCCATATTTGATTTTGAGCTATACTTCTGAGGGCTGGGCGCAGACTAAAATAAAGAATAAGGGGGGAAGGACAGCTCTGTCCTGGTCAGCACACAGAGTGGCTCACCGTTATCAAAAATGACTTTTGGGGACAGATAAACTTTTTTTTAATCTCAGTTCAGAAACAACAAAAAAGGATTGCGTGTTGTGGTTTTCTTATATGTTTGTGTTAAATTCATCCAAAGGTCAACCCATGAATTTATAAAAAAATTATGTCCCACAAATAATTATGATTTGAAAGTATTTGACCCCTGAGCTATATTTTACCCTGATCCATATTAGGCCCTGAGCTTTATTTGAACCTGTGCTATATTTGACCCTGAGCCATATTTAACTCTTAGCTATATTTTACCCCGAGCTATATTTGACCATGAGCCATATTTGATCTTGAGCTTTTCTTTTCACCCTGAGCCATATTTGACCATGAGCCATTTTTGATTCTTAACCATCTTCTGATTCTGAGACACAAGTCACCAAAGTTTATGACTTTGTTGCTACAACAGCTGTCATATTTGACCTTGAGCCATATTTGACCCTGGGTATATTTAACCCTGAGCTATATTTGACCCCGAGCCGTATTTGACTGAGCCATATTTGACAATGAGTCATATAAGTTGTAACAGGGTAATGGTTGTTTAATAAAGCTGCTTTTTGTTACAGGGTAATGTTCGCCTGATTAAGCTGCTTCTATCGAAGGGTGCTGACTGCCATATGAAGGATAACGAAGGCCAGACCGCTGTACACCTGTGTACAAGACACAAGTCACCCAAGTGCATGACTCTGTTGCTACGGCAGCTGTCGCCGGGGGAGATTGATGATCAGGATAGAAACAAGGTACGGCATTAGATTGTCTTAGTTAACAATAATGTAAAATTTCAGTTTAAATTTTACAAGGAAACATGATTTCTTGTCCTTTGTTGGTTGACAGGTAGTTTAGGGTAATTTGTTTTCCCTGATAACTTTGTTTTTTCCAACACTCTTTCTCACATGGTTAATTAATATTGATAAAAACTGCAGATTAATTGATACTAATACCAAAATGTATAATGCTAAACACAATGCGTACAATGTTCAATGTTTTATTAACCAGGTTTTCCGAAGGAAAAAACTGGTTATTAGATTGGCGAATGCGGGCGGGCTGGCTGGCGGGCTGGCTGGCGGGCGGGCGGAACAAGCTTGTCCGGGCCATAACTATGTCGTTCATTGTCAGATTTTAAAATCATTTGGCACATTTGTTCACCATCATTGGACGGTGTGTCGCGCGAAATAATTACGTCGATATCTCCAAGGTCAAGGTCACACTTTGAGTTCAAAAGTCAAAAATGGCCATAAATGAGCTTGTCCTGGCCATAACTATGTCATTCATTGTGAGATTTTAAAATCATTTGGCACATTTGTTCACCATCATGGGACGGTGTGTCGCACGAAAGAATCACGTCAATATCTCCAATGTCAAGGTCGCCACGACTAAAAATAGATTTTTAACCAGGTTTTCCGAAGGAAAAAACTGGTTATTAGATTGGCGAATGCGGGCGGGCTGGCTGGCGGGCTGGCGGGGGGGGGGGGCGGGCGGAACAAGCTTGTCCGGGCCATAACTATGTCGTTCATTGTCAGATTTTAAAATCATTTGGCACATTTGTTCACCATCATTGGACGGTGTGTCGCGCGAAATAATTACGTCGATATCTCCAAGGTCAAGGTCACACTCTGAGTTCAAAGGTCAAATTGGCCATAAATGAGCTTGTCCTGGCCATAACTATGTCATTCATTGTGAGATTTTAAAATCATTTGGCACATTTGTTCACCATCATGGGACGGTGTGTCGCACGATAGAATCATGTCAATATCTCCAATGTCAAGGTCGCCACGACTAAAAATAGATTTTTTTTAAAAACAAACTTACAAAGGGGGTTAATTTTGTTTGTTCATTTCAAAAGTTCAGTTTGAGTTTTCTCCCTTTATCAGATTTTTTTTTCACAATGAAAACCTGGTTTTGTGACAATTTTGTCCCTTGTTATTATTAATTTTGTTTGTTCATTTCAAAAGTTCAGTTTGAGTTTTCTGCCTTTATCAGATTTTTTTGCACAATGAAAACCTGGTTTTGTGACAATTTTGTCCCTTGTTTAAAAAGAATTATAATTCTAAAATAGGGTTTCAATTGAAGCAAAATTCTGATTTGTACAAGCATTTTGTAATTTACCCACTTAAGCCTCCTGCTACTTACTTAAGTTACTTTTTTGCATCATTTATGTGCAAATGCTATTGGAAAGCTACATCAATAAGATATTATATTATGATACAAATTGTGTAAAATTGCATAGTATTTCACTAACATGTATACTAAAATACATTTGTAGAGAATTTACTAGTATGCTAAACGATAACTATTTTTACTATATACCTGTTTAATGCTTTTTACAAAATACAGGTTGTATCAATCGTTGAAATAAAAAATGCCGTATTACGCTACTTGCTGTTTCCAATTCCGTATTACCATACTAGCCGGACTACTTCGACCCATTTAATGACATCACATTACGCGCACTGAAAATAGAAATATTTAATACATGTATTACGAAATATATTACATGGTACATCGTGTGACGTCATTTCTGCGACGAAACACAATGGTTTTATCTAAACTCTCTGGAATTTAAGGACATGTCGGACGTGTTCTTTTAAACAGTAAACTATTTGTCAAAAACTTAGAACGAATTCAAAACGTATTTTCGAGTGTTTGTTTATCATGCATAAATGTATATTTCGATAGGAATACAATAACATAGTGTGGTTTAAACTAAGTTTCGATAAAGACATGGAAAATAGAAGTGGAATTGCATATCGTTTCAACGTTTTTGTTATAAACATCGGATTAAAATGTTAAGTTGTCAACTTAATTGTTATAAACATTAGATTAATGATGGCATTAAGGTCAGCGTGTCGGAAACATGTGTTTTCCTGGTTCGAATGTTAACACGTTAATTTACATAAACTGTATTCATATGCGTCTTAAATAAACTATGGCGTACCGTTTAACCATTAGTCATTGTTTTGTCAGTTTTGTTAAAGTTAAAAATACAATTGTTAACTGTTTTTCGTTAGTTGTTGCATATAATAAAAGGAATATTAAGCTAGACAATTGTTCCAAGAGTTTGTATCACTCTCGTGGCTTGTGCTAAATCGCATCACACTCGAGGCTCCGCCTCTCATGTGATACGTCATCACACAAGCTGCTCGAGTGATACAAACTCTTGGAACAATTGTGTAGCGTAATATTAGGTATATATCAAACATTTGACCCACGAAATCTTATTCTGACCCCTGCGCTTTTTCATGCACCGAGTCATTTGACTCCAAGTATTCAACATTTATTGAAAATAAATATAATTGTACATCTTATCTGTGGCTCTGATGAATTTTGTATGCTTCAATATTAGATGAAAAAAAAGGCCACTGTTCCATTTGAGCCTCATTCTGATAAAAGGAGGCTTAATGCATGTGCGTAAAGTGTTGCACCAGTTCACACAGGCTAATAATCAGGGATAACACTTTTTGCTTTCATCAATTTTTATGCCCCCGGATTGAAAGATCGGGGGTATATTGTTTTTGGCCTGTCTGTCATCGTATGTGTCCGTGTGTTCCAAAACTTTAAACAAAACTTTAACCTTCTTCATAACTTTTGCAATATTGAACCTAGCAACTTGATATTTGGCATGCATGTGTTTCTCATGGAGCTGCACATTTTGAGTGGTGAAAGGTCAAGGTCATCCTTTAAGGTCAAAGTACAAATTAAATCAAAGCGGCGCATTAGGGGGCATTGTATGTCTGACAAACAAATCTCTTGTTTTATTTGAAGGAAGTATGTTACTAAAGAAAATTCAGTGTAAGCTGAAAATGCCATCCATGATAAGTCTGTGTAACACTACTCCCATGCATTAAGCACTGTTTTCCCAGAACAAGGCTTATTTTGATTGAAATATATAACTTATGTGGTATTGAAAATATGCCATATGGATAATATGACCTTGTGCATAACAGTTCTCTTTGGACAAAATAGCACCCTGCCCTTTTCATTTCCTAGCTGGAGCACTGGACATAACATCTTCTATCTGGCTCTAACGTAGATTGTACCTTTGAATATACAATTAAAAAGAATGGCTCAGTTGCATTTTGTTTGTATTTTTTCAGAGGACAGCATTACACTGGGCTGCATCGTATGGGAATTTAGAACACGTGAAAATGCTGATCAAGCAGGTTTGTGAGAAACACTAGGCAACCTATGTCAGCACGTTTTTTTAAACGCTTTCCCGCTTAGAAGCAAAGTGAAATTAGATTTGTTCAATCAGCATAAAACCAGAACAGCCTGCGAGTAACTGGCAGTCTGTTTAGTTATAATGTTGTGTGATGCTCATAAGTATCTAAGAGCTGGAAATGAAAGCTTTGAAATGTAAATCTTGTCAGAAAGATCTTAAAGTAAATTGAACAGCACTCTGTGAAAAGGGGGTTTAATGCATGTGCGTAAAGTGTTGTCCCAGATTAGCTTGTGCAGTCAGCAATCTGGGACGACACTTTATGCACATGCATTAAACCCCTTTTTAACAGAGCACGGCCCATTTATATATTCTAAGGGACTACAAATGCGTCAAAGTGCGTATCTGAATAGTAAAGTGTTTATAATTGTGAAGCCTATAGGATTAGTTTTATCTTGTACGGTTGATAATGTGAGAATATTAGGTAAAGTTAATTAAAAGAGGGTAGAATTTATACTTGTTTTTGGCTTATCAGAAAATATAGTTATTGAACATGACAGTGATTTTTTTTGCTTTTTTTTCTTACAGCCTGTGCCTTTTGGATTGGGAAAATTAGCGTGATAAACCATGAAATTGGGAAAAATAGCGCGATAAACCATGAAATTGGGAAACATTATAAATATGATTATAAGAACAGAATTAAAATTATTAAAGTATGTTTGACAGCATTTTTATATTATAAAGTACTAATTTAATGTGTTCTTACAATGAAGACAATGTTAAGTTAATATCCTTCCACATTCATATTGAACTTGCCATAATCTATATAGATTCTTAAATATATCATTTAATCATAACCTCTTTAACAGTAAGAATTTAATTCAGTATTCTTTTAAATTAAATATGATATGGTGAAAACATTAACACATATTTATAAAAAAAACACGCTTTAGTGGTCTTGCTATGTTAATGATGTATTATATGGAGTTAAAATAATTTATTTCATTTCTTTACCTTTCAACATCTTGCACTTCAATGCTATTTCAGTAAACTGTAAAGCGTGACAAACATAATAAAGCAGAATATGCATATGAATCTGATTTTACACAGATCCACTAACATATAAATCATATCATGTTTGTCTCTTTCCATTTTCGAACGATACTCATCTTAAATGCATTAACTTTGTGAGTAATGGTAGACTAACTCCAATATCCCAACACTGATTTCCGTGATGCACATTTACTGTGAAGATTTGTAATAAATATTTGTTGTTTTTATCTCAAACGTTATATTTTGCGTTAATTGACACACGCATTAAATTATTCCGTAATAACCATATGATATCCGTTGTTAATTTGAATGTTATTTATCATTTTCGACGCGCATCGCAAATTTCTCGTCTGCCTGCCGCCATCTTGGGCGTGTGTAAAAACAGGCGTTTACAATCGGGATACATCGACTATCGTCGGTATCCTCCGCAATATAGAGAGAGATGTGGATAGCAACGTAAAATCGTATTCGGCTAAATTCGCGAAAAATACGTAAGTCAGTTGTTGTTCGGCGACGACTCAGCAACTCGATCGGCACTCGTTCGAAATTATTGCTAAATTACATTGTAATCTTATTGGCTTTATTGGGAAAATTTTGTCTTTTTTTGGGAAATTTTAATCAAATTTTTGGGAAAAAACGTCATTTTTTGCAATTGGGAAGCAGCCGAATATCGGCTGTAATTTCTGGCAAAAAAAATCACTGCATGAAAGATAAACATTATACCCGAACAATGGTTTGTTGTATACGCAGTCATGTTCAGGGCACGTCCAATTTTAAATGAAAATTTTGATGAAAATACTTGGTTAAGCAATTTCATTCAAAGTACATGTACATGATGTTTAGGATATTAAGGATTTTGAACAGAGGGCAGGCTAATGTTTTTTGATAATCAATGTATGAATTATGTTTTTTCAACAATAGGAGTGTTATCCATTTGTAATATAAGATCTGTAAAACACTCTTGATAATGTTGCAGAACTTAAGCTCTAACCATTTTTCTAATATGTATGTGTGGTCAAAAAATGTATATATGTGTAACAATTTTAATTTTTTATACTCTGATAAAAGCTCAGTGTTTTCTCTTTTTCATCTCAGGACTCGAACATAGGCATCCCTGACATTGAGGGAAAAACGCCACTCCACTGGGCAGCCAGTAGTCGAGATGCGGAGGCTGTCAACTGCGTCAGGCTCATTTTGGTAACTGTTATTAATTTCGTAACTGTAGCTCATTTTGGTTACTGTGGCTTATTTTTGGTAACATTGGCTCATTTTGGTAGTTGTGGCTCATTTTGGTAGTTGTGGCTCATTTTGGTAACTGTTTCTAATTTTTGGTTACTGTGGCTCATTTTGTATCTTTGGCTTATATAGGTAACTGAGGGTTATTTTGTTAAATGTGGCTAATTTTTGGTTACTGTTGCTTGTTTTGGTAACTGTGGCTCATTTTGGTAACTGGGTTATTTTGTTAACTGTTGCTCATTTTTGGTAACTGTTGCTCATTTTTTGTTACTGTAGCTCATTTTGGTATATGTGGCTCATTTTGGAACTGTGGGTTATTTTGGTAACTGTGGCTCATTTTTGTTAAAGTGGCTCATTTTGGTATCTGTGCCTCATTTTGGAGCTATGGCTCATTTTGGTAATTGTGGCTCATTTTTGTTACAGTGGTTCATTTTGGAAATTGTTGCTCATTTTTATGCCGCCCTTCAAAGAAGAGGGGTTACATTGCTGTGCTGGATGTCTGTCGGTCTGTCTGTCGTCGGTCTTGTCTATCGGTAGACCAGTTGGTTTCCAGTCAATAACTTGTCAACGAATTGAACGATTGGCTTAATACTTAAGGTAGCGCACCCGTAATGATTTCCCGGGATTTCTTATAAGATCGAAGAGCCTTTTTACCTTTACCTGTGTACTTATGGATATCCAATTTAAGCACGCACGAATGTGAAGTTGTTGTGGCCGAGTGGTTAAGGTGATAGACTAGAAATCTTTTGAAATCTTCCCGCGCAGGTTCGAATCCTTCGACATAGCATACTTTTTGCGAAGCGTTTTATTTGTTTTATAACGAAATTTGATTTAAAATAGCATATAAGCTATGTTTATAGTTAAATATGTTGCAATTTTTATGCACATTCTTCAATTTTTAAAATTAAAACAACATTATGGCTAAATTGGGTGATTTACTGCTGAAAATACGAATCATGCATGTTGCATTTTAATTTTATTTAAAAAAGTAAACGGTAAATCTGTCTATTTCTTGGTATTTTTGCTGTATATAGTGTATCTATAAAAACTAAGTTCAAAATATTACTTAAATGATACTATTTTGAATTTTATGACACTTTGTTTTTAACCAACCCAATTTCTACTTGGCTGAAACCACTTACATTTCATGGCGCTCTTCCATAGATAACAAGTTATAAAAAATAAATGTCTGTAAAAGAATACTTATTTCATCTTGATTAAACTTTAAACACCTTTACTGCATCTGTACACACCAACTGCATGCCCATGTTTGGAAATCTGGATGAATAATGGAACTTCATATACCCCAGGGGTGCAAATAAACTGGAAAAAGCCGAACGTGGGGGTGGTTTTGAAAAAATCAGTATATGTTTTTAAAAAGCATGGAAAGCCTACCTAAAAATGTGCATGTAGTTCAGTGAAACGATGCTGATTAAGAAAATAATACATTAGATTATATTTGGAAAGGTGCCCATTACGGGTGCGCTACCTTAACATGGCCTTAGACAGTAGATGACCCCTATTGAAATAGGGGTCACTAGTTTTCCGATTGCGGAGCTGTTGTTGGTAACTGTGGTTCATTTTGGTAACTGTGGCTCATTTTGTTAACTGTCATTGAAAGTTGTTAAAAGATGGTATTTGTAAGTCAGAGGAAACAGTGTTTTCTGCTTATGTACATGAGGTAAAAATAAAAAATGGCATTATTTGGTTGGGTTATGTTTAGTCATTCAAACTTAAGTTCCTCCAATTTGGTTTTTAATATGCAAATATGTCTGTGACACAAATTCAAAAGAGTCAGACTTAGTTAAATTCCAAATATGGTAAAATAAAACAAAAGTCATGATTTAAGGCTAAAGTCAACTTGTCATATAAATATATTCAAAAAAACAACACACATTTCTGTTATGAGTATTATCAAGTAGAATGGCTTTGAAATAAAACTACATGTTTTTAGCACATTGTGTAAAGTTTCATCCCAGATTAGCGTGCTCAGTCTGCACAGACTAATCAGGGACAACACTTTCTGCCTGGACTGGACTTAAAAAACACAGAATTCCATAACATCAGAAAGTGTCGTCCCATGATAAGCCTGTGCGGACTGCACAGGCTATTCTGGGATGGCACTTTACCCACATGCATTAAGCCCTGTTTTCTCAGAGTGACAATTTTGCATATTTATACAAGTTACTTCAATTTATTGAAGTTGTTTCTATTGAACGAGTTTTCCCAGATCAAACCTCATACTAGTTTTCTTATTCTTTATTTCGCAGGACACAACCCCGAGTGTTATAAACTGGCAGGATTATGAGGGAAGAACTGCCCTGCATTTAGTGGTTGCCGATGGTAACGAGGCCGTCGTTAAGGCACTGGTGAGTACAGTACCAACCTAAGCTTACAACCTTTTAAACCTTGTTCTAGGAAAACTTGACTTAATACATCTGCCCAAACTGGGTCCAGCACAGGTACGACACTTTCCGCCTAATCTGAAGCAACACATTACGCACATGCTTGAAGCCTAGTCTTCCAGGACATGGCTCACTTGTTTTAAACATCTACCTGCATTAAGTGACCAAAGTACTGTCCACTTGTCCTGATTTCAACATGTCTCAGCAATGTTAAACAACTCACTGTATTCAGCAACCAACAACAGCCATTGTTGACACCATGACCAATAAACAAAGAATAAATAAATGATAATTTTTGACTGGCTTAAACAGATGTCACTATGCCACAGATGCAACATTTTGAAAGGGTAAAAAAAAACAACATGGCTTTATTGAATTTTTTTTTATGATTGCTTCAAATTATGAGTTAATTTGTTACAGTCAGCTTGATAATTGCAAATATAATAGAATAATAATAATAAATGAAAATTAATGTGATATGATCACCAATGACAAATTATAAGCAACATCTATGCAATTTTAGAAAAATATTGATGTTATTTGGCAACTTTTTGAATATTTTTTTTGTGGGTTGATATAAAGATAAAAAACAACAGGTCATGTGATCAAATTATCCAATCAGAATAACATCTTTTCTTTTATACCTAATGATAAAATATGACATTTCTATAGTAAAATAAAAGCAGTGAAAATAAATACTGTGAAATCATTTATTTTCGCCAGCACGAAATTTCGTTTTTTTTTTATAAAAATGTCGTTTTCGTCAGCACTTAAATTCGCCAATTCCTGACTTTGAAAAAAAAATGCTTCAGTCAATATCCGATTTGTTTGTCCGAAATATATCGCGGATGCGAAAAATCATAGTGGGGAAAGAGGAAGGACACTCGAGAGTCACTTGCAGGAAGTGGGGCCTGTTGGTCACATGTCAATATACAATGTACTAGTCTTTTGTTATCAGGTGATCAGTAATTTGCCCCCATTAGTGTATCATTATTATGATAAGCGGATAAGTGGGACCGAATAACCGTTAACGAGTGTTTGAAACCCGGGTTTGAAACAGTGAAGCCAGTTGCCAATTGGTCTTATTCATTTATTATCATGGCCAAACTAATAACAATATTACCTTTATCGGCGCAAATTAGAGAAGGTGCGAAGATTATTGGTTAAAATTAGTGTTAGCAAACTTTTTGGTCAGTTTTCAATAAAGTTTCAAGAGTTTTGAATCGTAAATATTTGATCACTTTAAGTACAATAATTTTCGGACAAACAGTGCATTATGGGACATAGGGCGGTTTCATAGGGCAAAGTTCAGATTTAATTGTAACAACCAATAGAAGAGTGAGTTTAAATTGGATTGAATGCAATAGGATACAAAGCAATGTTTTATTGCGTCATACTCAGTCATTCAAAACACGTGCTTTCCGGGGATTTCCTGAAAATCGCGAAAAAATAAAAGTGAATTTCTGAAAACAATTTCCCTACGTTTGGATGGAACTTATCATCGTGATTGCTAATTTCTCTTTACCTGTTACGTTTTCAATTGCTACAAGTAACAATTATTTGAAACATGTATCGTAAAACTTGTAAAAGATATCAATGATTAAAAAGATCGATAGCCCATAAACGAAGCACAAGCAATTTTTACACCTGTATTGTAGTTAAACGCAAACAACCAAACACAAATCAAAATGTTCTGTATTTATTTGTAATCAATGCGGAGAATGTGTATACGGTAAGAATATACATCATCATCTTTAAAATTTGTTTATTGTCTTTGATCCGGATCTAATCCGGTGTGTGGAGGCTGTATAATCTTCTGCAACAACACTGAAAAACACAATACAAACAATGGGTAATAAAGTTGTTAACAATTAGCGCTTATCATAACAATTCTACCTAAACGAAGTCAACGCAGTTTATACAGCTGTACTGCTTTCGCGTTTAAGAGCAATGTCACGTGTCAGTTAAGTACACTGTGTAAACTACACCCATTTGTGTCAAAACCGGATTTATCTTGATTACGTATAGACGGAGTATACCGGTATATGCGTGAATTACGTTGAATTTTAGTGCCTCATGCGTTTGGTAATTCAGTCTTAATTTGTTCAAATATGGGACATAATTGTTCGTTAGGATCTTGAATTCGTCAATCGGTCGACTGACGAAATATACGAAAATTAATGCCTGACGATATATAATGGTTTCACAGTACATTGTTCTTTTCACCAGTGAGAAGAACACATTTTCGGAACTCCCTTTTCTATTTTTAAATTATCATAAATAATTATGCATATTTTTTCTATGATCACGAGTGAATTAAAATCTACATTCCACCGAATCCAACATATTTTCTTTTTATTTTATGCTTTTTCACTGTTATTTAGATTTTAAAAGAGTTTAACTGGAGAATTTCGCTGGTATAATGACGTCATTTCGTCACACTAATAACGTCATTTTGTGATTTTAACTGTATTGAGGCACGCCACAGGAGAAGGAGTAACTTTTCAGCGAAAGGGAAACAGCTGTTATTTATTTTCATGAAAAAGGGGCATAAAAGAAACAGAAAATATGTTCATGTTAGTGTAAGATCGGTTGTAATTTCACTCGTGATCATAGAAAAATAATATTTTGACTCGTTGCAGCGCCACTCGTGGAAATATATTTTCTATGATCACTCGTGAAATAACAAACGATCTTACACTAACATGAACAAATATCCTTTTTTTGCTCTAGATTTTAATACCTAAGAGATTGACTCAGATATTTGGCACTCTTCCATCAGAGATTCCTTTCATTCTTAATTGAATTGTGTATCTTTAAACGCCATACTATTTTAATTGATGGGAATAGCTGTAGGACTTTTCTATCAAAAGGCAACTTTGTGATTACATCAATTGGTACACAAATTGCTTTCAGGTCGCTGTTGACAACTGCAATGTTTCTGCCCTGGACAACATGTTCAGGACCCCTCTACACTGGGCTGCTGTACTTGGTGAGTTATTGCCCCTTGTTTGTGTTTGGTGAATTTGTTTGGTTATAGTTTAAGATGGTTTCTATTTAATTGTCTGTTTTAAGGTTTATAATTGTGTTATGCATGTGATTCGCCTAGTCAAAGTCAGTATACAGAATTTTCCTCCCCTCAGACTTCAGCTCAATCACACCCCTGATAATGTGTGTAGTACTGCACGGGTTTTCATGTGCATAAAGGGTCCTCCCAGATTAGCCTGTGCAGTCTGCAAAGGACGATACTTTTTTCTCTTTAATTGTAATTTTTGTTTTAAGGAAGTCTATTCTAAAGGAAAATCCAATTGAAAGTGAACTCCCAAATAAGCGTGGTTTTCGCACAGCTCATTTTCATTCTTTGCAATTAAAAAACCCCAATAAGCCCCACAAAGAATAAAAAACTAACACTGTTTGAGATTGTAAAACCAACTATTGTACCTATTGCCTAGCTATGGGTAAATGGGGCTAAATGCATATGCGTTAAGTGTTGTTCCAGATTAGTCTGTGCAGACCCCACATGCTAATCAGGGACGAGACACTTTGCATTAACAGGATTTTTGCTTAGTTAATTCCATAACTGCATAGGTTAATCTGAGACATAGAGAATATTATGTGAGTGTCGGATAGAGATCAAGTTTATCATGCGAGGCTGAGAAAGATGTAGCGCGAGGCTTGCTGAGCGCTACAAAGTTTTGAGCCGAGCATGATAAACTTGATCTCTATCGGACACTCACATAATATTCTATTTATCCTATTATATTGTGGTCGTTTATCGTTCAAAAAGAGTAAAAATACTTTAAAATTCAAAGAAACAGCGCTGGTTTCCCAAGTTATCTCCGAAGTGTTCACTTCAACGTTATTGTTTGCTATGACGTCACATTGAACCATATAGTGTTCTTTAAATAGAGATCGGAAAACCATGGTCTAAAAATATCGATAGCATAAAGCTTAAGTTTATACGATCGTTGTTATACTATCGATTTTCATCTGGTAATAGGATAAAATACTTTATGCACCTACATAAAGCCCAGTTGTCCTAGAGTTTTTTTACTTTCAAAATAGTCTTGAAATCCATTATCAGGTCATTCAAAGATCGTATCACTGCTGCTGGACAACAAGGCGGAGTTCTCGAGTTCAGACCAGAACGGGGCCACACCTTTACACTACGCAGCGCAAAACAACTTTGACGTGAGTGGGTCACTTATAAATCAGAGTTTTCTTTAAACATGAAGTTAGTTAACAAATGGTAATACATAATTATTATTATGTATTTTTTATAAAAAATGTAAATGTGAATTTATTACACTGATGTTTTGAGATTACCCACTTGGCTAGTGTATGCAAACAAACCTTGCTCTGGGAAAACAGGGCTTAATTCATGTGTGTAAAGTGTTGTCCCAGATTAGCCTGTGCAGTGCACACAAGCTAATCAGGGACAAATCATTCACATTTTATGTTTTCTTTTCGATTAAGGGAAGTCCCTTCTCAACTAAAATTCAGTGTAGGTGGACAGTGTTGTCCCTGATAAGCCTGTGCAGACTGCACTGGCTAATCTGGGATGACACTTTACTCACATGCGTTTAACCCCGTTTTTGCAGAGCACAGCTCTATTATTGTTTTATGAAATGAACCACTTTCCCATTTGTCAAGTAATAAAATTGAAACTTCAAAAATGTCCTCATTATTACATGTGTAAGTGCAGATGTGCAAGACACTTTGTTCTTCTCTAATGATCCATATATGCTTAATCAGATTCCCTTGAATGTGACTAACAGCTAGTTAACCCTTTCAGTGCGGGAACCAAATTTTAAAGGCCTTTGCAAACAGTTTGGATCCAGATGAGACGCCACAGAACGTGGTGTCTCATCTGGATCCAAACTGTTTGCTATTCTGATAGTATTCTTTGAAAAAAATCCAAGAAAATGCTAATTTTAGAAATTCAACAGACGACATTTTAGCAGACGAAAAATTTCCCAGCATGCAAAGGGTTAACAAGCATATCCAGCAATTTGTACCTTCCCCTGAAAGGCACTTTCCCAATGGAAGGTAAAAAGTGCCAATGGCTGTCCGAAAAATTACCAAAATGAAGGAAAGTTTCGTGTATTTTGTTCCAAAAGCACATTTTCTGCACCTTTAATTGGGAATTGTTGGCAGTCATTTAGGAAAGAATTCTATTTTAGATTGGAAATGGGGCCAAATAACGGCCCCAAATTTGACCAAAAAAATCCTATCCCTGATAAGCATGTGGGGACTCTTTAGTTAAGTGAGCAAGCGTATCCCATTCGTAGTTGAGTTAAAAGCTTAAGTTAATTCAACAAGGGTATCTCATTCAGGAGACTGTGGAAGTGTTCATGTCTCTTCTGAACACAAAAACTGTCTAGGTGGAAAGTGTTGTCCCTAATTAGCCTGTGCAGACTGCACAGGCTAACCTTGGACGACACTTAATGCACATTCATTTAGCCCAGTTTAGTTAATCAGGAGACAGTGGAAGTGTCCTGTCATGGGCAAAACCTTTAATCTAGCCTTAAATAGCGAATCGTTCGCTGTTATTTTAAGCACGACTATTATATATAAAATATATATAGTGGAGCTATCCTACTCACCCCGGCGTCGGCGTTTCCGTTTCCGTTAGCGTGCAAATGTTAAAGTTTTCGTTCTACCCCAATTATTTTCATTTTCCCTTGACATATTGCTTTCATATTTTGCATACTTATTTACCAACATGACCCCAACCTATAAACAAGAGCAGGCAACTCTATCAAGCATTTTTTCATAATTATGGCCCCTTTTCCACTTAGAATATGCAGCAAATGTTAAAGTTTGCGTACTACCCCAAATATTTTCAATGTCCCTTGACATATTGCTTTCATATTTTGCATACTTGTTAACCATCATGACCCCAACCTTTAAACAAAAGCAGACAACTGTATTAAGCATTTTGACAGAATATTGCCCCTTTTATACTTAGAATATGCATATTATTGATAAATCTATGTTAAACATTGCGTAATACCCAACATATTTCCTATATCCTTTGACATATTGCTTTTATATTTTGCATACTTGTTTACCAACATGACCCCCAACCTATAAATAAGAGCAGACCACTGTATCAAGCATTTTGACATAAGTATGGCCCCTTTTACACTTCAATAATTGAACATTTTGCTTAAATTGCCATAACTTCTTCATGGGTGAAAGTTTTCCGTATTATTACGGATTTCCGTAAATTCGATCTTCAGTCAGGTCGTTTTTCCAAATCGTCCAGATCCGAGGAGATATTTTTTTGGGGGGGGGGGGTAACCCCTACCTTTGATTTTAATCGGACCCGAAGTTTAACGGCTACAAGTCGAAATAAAATGTCTCCTGCAAAAGGAATCTGGTACGGATACGAGCCAAATGATCCTTCGCCGTGCAGAAGACAGCATGACGTCACCTCATTAGAATAGTCTGGCAAAATCTGCCGATAATTTACGATTCCTTTGTCTCCGATGTCTACGAAATATTTTACAACACGGAATAACTCGAAGTAAATCGGAATCTGACTCGGTTTCCAAACACGCGTTTTGATTGGTTTACGTTAATCGGTCAACCAATTAAAATCAACGTTACGAAAATATATCTCTCAAAAGCATATGGCGGACAAGTTGAAGTAACTTTTTTCCGAAACCCAAACAACCGATAAAATTATGTATTTACCTCCGGGGTATAACACCAAAGAACTTGAAAGTGGTGTTAAGAACAAGTGGCGATGGGAATGGCTCAACGAAAGAGGCTCTCTTGGTGAGAAATGGGGAGATTGGCTGAAAAAACCAAACACTCCGGGTAGCGCCTATTGTGAAATTTGTTTCAAAACGATAAACTACAAATCTAATGGGAAGAAGGCGTTCAAGTCTCACGCTGAGGATGTAACGCATTTGAAAAATTACCGGACGTGGAAATCAAATCAGGTGAATATTTTTAATATCTCTTATTTGTGTTTTTTTCCCACCCGTATCGAATGATCGGTGGCGAAGGTCTGGATAACGGCGGCACGAATTACCCAAATCTACCAAAATCTTCCCAAATCTACCCCAAAACTACCCAAATCTACATAAAAATAATTATTTTACATCATGTTTGTGTGATGGGCACTATTGTTTTGTTAAATGCTTCATTCTTCTCGTGACAATATGTAATTTCCCAATAAAAATACTAAAATCAAATATAGGTTACACACCACTTACAAATTGATTTCTGTTCTGCCCCTGTCAGTCTGAAGAATTGTTCAATATAAGAGCTTTTGTTTATTATGCTGGTTACCTTAGGCATACTATCATTATTACTCTGATTAGGGATAATCATCTTCAAATACTCATTAATTTGTTCATTTCAGGTCCTACCTGGGTCCTCAAAAGCCAAGCCTGAAACGGAGTCTATGCAGGACAGAGTTGCCAAGCAAAGAGCTATTACAGCTGCTTTTATTAGTGAACACTGTTTACCATTCAGTATTGCAGAGGACTTGCTGAACTATGCTAAGAGACTGAGTGAAGATAAGCATGCACTGGGAAAGACAACAATTTCGAAGACGAGTGCCACATACATTATCACCCACGGACTTGCAAAAAGCTTCAAACAGGAAGTGGCAGACAAAGTCAAAGGGAAAAGTGTTTCGCTAAATTTGGATGAGGCCACGAATAACAATAACGATAAGATTGTAAACATTCTAATACAATTCTATGACGAGGAAGAGAACCAAATTGTCTTGCGTCATCTTGGATCACGTAAACAGAATCATGCTACTGCAAAAGATATCATGATGTCAATTGAAAGTGTTCTTGAAGAATATAAAATTGAGTGGTGGCAAGTTGTAAGCATGTTGATGGAAAAAAAATTCTATAGCCATCTTAGAACTGGGTATGTCATGGCTGCCATAAAGATGCTGAAGATGCCCCTCAACAATCACACCATCAGACAGATGACAGTACTGGATCCTGCACTTGTCGGTCACAGTCAGGTTGAACAGGCTATGAAGAATCTTGGCAAAAAGATGCCACAAGTCCTGTCTAAAGAAGACCTTGGAGCTTTGTCCCAGGAAGCTTCCATATACAATGTTGACCTGCAGGTAAAGGATCTCCAGGCAAAGTATAAAGAAGATGATCGTATAGACAGTGGGTACTGGGTTAAAGTCTTCGACCTGAATAATTTCTGCGCAATGAGATACCCAACCATTAAGAAGCTAGTCATGCCACTTTTGACTGTGTTTAGTGGACCACTGATTGAATCAACATTCAACATCATGGACGACATTATTGAAAAAGACCGGACAAAGATGACAGTTGTCAATTATGAAGCCGTAGCAATTGTGAAGACCGCTCTTAGGAAAAAAAATGTGAAAAGTACAGACCTTAAAGTCACACCAAATATGAAAAAGGCCTGTATTTCTGCTTACTCCAGTTATCAGAAATATCTGAAGGAAATGAAAGAGGAAAAGAAGAAAAGAGAAGATGCAGTTTTGGACTCTTCAGTTCAGCTGTTGAAACTTGAACGTGCCAAAAAAATTGCAAAGTTAGTAAGGTTGAAGAACAGACATTCAGGGATTAAGAGGAAACCGGACACAAGTAGCGATGGAACAGGAAGGAAGTGGAAAAGAATAAAGAAGATATAGTTCTGAACTTCTGGTGTATCATGAAATAATGTTTTAACAAGTGAAAATAATGTGATTTTTAATGCATGGTTTAAGAGAATTAAGAAGCTATTTTATTACAAAAATTAATTTTTATCTGATCAAAAGACACTACACAAAATGCTTCATTTTAATTTCAAAGTTTAATCTTTTGATAGAAGACAAATTAAGTGCTTCAGTAATTTCTTTAAAAAATATCTAGATAAAATATTCAAACTAATTACATAAAAATACAAGAAAGAAAATGTATTACTGTAATATGTTCATCAATGTTAATCTACATGAAATTTTAAAGATATTTTCTACCCAAACTGTTTTTTTCTGTTTTGAATAACTTAAAAATACAGGTGTCTTTAAGCTCAGGAGAAGTGATTTCTTCGTTTTAAATAAGCTAAAATGCAGGAGCTTCCGGGGGCCTCCGGCCCCCTGGACCCCTGGCCAGGGCCTTGCCCTGGACCCCACCGGGGGCCCTATCGGCCCCCAGGCCCCCAGATTTTTTTTTCAGTATTTTGGGTTTTTTCAACTTTCACCCATGCTTCTTTATGTATGATCACATTTTAATATTACTTTGACAAAACAACACTTACCTGAATACCACAATGGATTCGACCCAAACAATACTACATGCCCCTACCCAGATTCCCTACCCCCTCAACCATCCCCCAACCCCCCCCCCCCCCATTTTTTTTTTTTTTTAACATCTAATAAATTACCACAGCCCACATTATAGCCCCCTCTCACCCCCCTCCCTACCCCCCCCAACCCCCCCCCCATTTTTTTTTAACATCATCTAATAAATTACCCCACCCCGCATTATACCCCTCTCTCACCCCCCACCCCTACCCCACTCCCCCCACAATTTTTTTTTCCTTTTTTTATTTTTGAAAGATCATCTAATAAATGACCACTACCCACATTATACCCCCTCTCAACCCTCCCCCCCCCCCAATTTTTTAAATTTGTTTTTCCTTTTTTTATTTTTGAAAGATCATCTAATAAATTATTGAATATGAACAATTTCCCCATGATGGCTTACGTTATACTGTCAAGCACTCGAAATGTCTAGCGCGCTGTCCTCTGACAGCTCTTGTTAAAAAATACATTTTTTGAGATCAGGAAAGATGCCGTTGTAAAGTAAGATCATACATTATTTTATTTGCAGAAAATTAGAAGCAAGAAGCCATGCTTGGAAACATCATTTTTGTACGCACATAAAAAACACATCAATTAAATCCGATTCAGGAGACTGTTGAAGTGTTTCTGTCTCGTGCCAATGTGACAGACGAAGCAGATGTGGAGGGCAGGACGGCGTTCATGTGGGCAGCGGGCAAGGGGGCGGACCAAGTGTTGGAGACCTTCCTCAAACACAACGTGGACATACAGCAGGTCGACAAGAATGGCGGCACAGGTATGCCCTTGACATTTCTCATGATGACCTTAAAATTTCATGTTTGTCCTTGGATGTTCACGTGTGGCGCAGACTGATCTATCTATAAGACCAGAATAAAATAATGATGGCTCTGTGAAAATTGGGCTTGATGCTTAAAGTTTCGTCCAAGATTAGCTTGTGCTGACTGCATGGGACGACAAATAAATGTGGCATTGATATTTCATGTGACCATGACAATTTGTAAAATTACTCATAAGGATTGTAGACAGACATGTCAAATCTGACAGCAGTTTTGGTAAATATAATTCATATTTGAGTTGCAAACGTATTAATCAGAATGGTAGAAATTGAAAAAAAAATCTTGCTTTATCCCTTTTTGTATACCCCCACAAACGAAGTTTACGGGGGTATATAGGAGTGAGCTTGTTTTACTTTAAACAACTCTTTGTTGGTCTGTTAGTTGGCTGTTTAGTGCTCTCATGGTCCAGGTTGTTGTTGTTTTTGTACTTGGAGGGGGTAAAGCCTCACCTTTTTATTGGGGAAAAAATAGCAGAATATCACAGATTTGGGGTTGTATTTGAGCACCTTGTTGGCTGTTTGGGGGAAAATATCAACAACTATGAACAACATTCACACTTCAAGTTTTATTGTTTAATGTACTAATTTTATTTTAATATATACATTTTAAAATCATCAATTTCACTAACATGCTACTACAGTAAAGTGTACAGAGTGACACACACAATACAGCAGAATATGAATATGAATCTGGTTATAATCAGATAAACTTACATATAAATGAAACCATGTTTGACTTTACCCATTTACAATGATTATAATTTTTGACGATGCTTGAACAGCATCGTCCAAGGTATGATAACCATAAAAAAATTCTTTACAATGGCGACCTATGTAAAAGACCGAGCCAGTCCGATTGAGATAACTCGATTTTTCAGTTACTGCCCCTGCGTAAAAGATTGCTCGTCATTGATAACATTCTCCTAGCAGAGTTGTCGTTCGTGTTTCAACATTCAACAATGGCCGCCCCCATGAGAGTCTTGATTCAAAACTTTCTTACTGCATAAATTGGCTTGTTTCGCTATTTAGAAGCTGTCATTTATGATATATGAATGATTTATTCACTAAATCTCCGCTAATGACAACAATGGATGGAATTCGAAGGATATATTCGATGTGAATGGATCACTTTCTACAACAATGGCTTCGCCCATGAGAGACTTGATAACACTCGTGTCAAAACTTTCTTACAGCTCTAATTGGCTTGTTTTGCTATTTAGTAATGCAACAATAAATGGAATTCGAAGGATATATTCAATGTGAAATGAAGCACTTTCTGGATCTCGACAGATTGACAAGGCAAAACTGGCATACTGATGATACTGGTATTTTAAGTTATCAATTTAAGTCACATTTTGCTTTATAAATTTTGTTCGAGCATTTTGCGACTTATTGAAGGCTATGATACCCGATATCAACAGCTCATATGGGATTTGCATATCACCAAGCTGTCCTGAAATACAACATTGATTACAAACTCTTTACTGGTTTGTATGAATTCTTTCTTCTTTCTATTTAAGTAGTTGATTGATATCATAGTCCAAATAATTAGACGTAATTTACCGTTTAGTCCATGTATATCGACCTCATATTTATAGGAGTAGATATTATGTTAAAGGGGCCTTTTCACAGATTTTAACATGTTTTGAAGTTAGTCATTAAATGCTTTATATTGATAAATGTAAACATTGGATCTTAAAAGCTCTAGTTAAAAATCCAGAATAAAATTCTTTAAAAAAAAGTAGTCCGCCGCAGGGCTTGAACTAGTGACCCCCTTAGTCCAGGAGTAAAAACGCATTAGCCTGCTCGACTTTTCTGCCAAGTATAAATGGTTGACGTATTTTATACCTAATATAAGCAATCTTCGTAGTTTCACACAATTAAACAACAACAACATAACTCTCCAAATTATTCAATCGTTTCGCGTTGCAACGCTTTATAATTTTAAATCGTTAAAAGATGCATATAATGGCTATATTATTATGGTAAATGTTCAGTAATACTGTTTCCTAAAAATAACATAACTTAAACAAAAATTTGTGAATCCGATGCAACTTTTTTCAATTTTTGTCAATTTAACAAAACGTGAAAAGATCTCTTTAAAGTTGAATGAATTGTATCCCAGTAAAAGAGACATTAAGGCGATTGTGGCCAGTTTAGATCCACTTCAGCCTGCAGTTGCTTGAAAGCTGTTTGCTTAAAAGCGGGTTTCTGACAATGACAAATAGTTTAATTGGATACTGATTAGACTGCCCTTTTCCTGTGACCTGGCTAATTAAATTCAGAAGCCTTGTAACAGTTTAACGTTAATGTTACCAATGTGTCAGACCAGGGCCTGGATTTTGAAATCTAGGACATGCATGGTCAGAAGATGTCATTAAAGATTATACATTTTTTCAAACATATACAAATGCATACAAATATAAATAGTAAAATGCACTAAGTCAGAAGGCATTTGACTTCGGCTGGTGCCTTGGCACACCAGGTGTTTCGGTTGCAATAGTTTGATCGACTCACTACTTGGATGTGTAGTTATATTATTTACAGTATATCAAACAGTATTTAGCATGAACCAATGATTTTTTCAAACATAAATAATTTTTGATGTAAAATGCTTGAAGGAATAATATTAAAGGTTTAAGAAGGCATTTTCTTTTTGTTTTAAAGGATATCTTTGAAAATTATATTTTTTATGAATTTTTTGGCAACAAGGGGTAACGCATTTTTAAACAAGAGCACCACCTTGCGGGGGCAGACCGCTCATCTATTTTCTTTTTAAAGGTGAAGGGACTCTCAATTTCAATCACAAAGGAGGGAGGGGTGGAGTGAAGAGGGGTGTATAGTGTGGGGGTGTGGTCATTTATTACATTATCTTCTAAAAATGCGGAAAAAAAATGCAAAAATAATAAAAAAATTCGGGGGTGGGGGGGGGGGGGGGGGGAGTGGATTCTTGGGTGCGATGGTTGAATGGTATTTCAAAAATAATAAAATAATAAAAATAAATATTTGTGTTTTTTAACCATTTCCAAAAAAAAATAATTTTGGTGGGATGGAGTGGGGGGGGGGGGGGGGTATAGTGTGAGGGTGTGGTGGTCATTTGTTAGATGATCTTAAAAAAAATAAAAAAATGGGGTGGGGGCGTTGGTAATGGTTTGGGTGGAGTCTATTGTGGTATGTCAGGTAAGAGTTGTTTTGTCAGAGTATCAATCAAATCTAATCATAAATAAAGAAGTTATGGCAGTTTTAGCAAAATTTAATAATTTGGCCTTGAGAGTCAAGGTCATTCAAAGGTCAAGGTAAAATTCAACTTGCCAGGTACAGTAACCTCATGATAGCATGAAAGTATTTGAAGTTTGAAAGCAATAGCCTTGATGCTTTAGAAGTAAAGTGGATTGAAACACAAAATTTAACCATATATTAAAAGTTACTAAGTCAAAAAAGGGCCATAATTCTGTAAAAATGACAACCAGAGATATGCAACTTGTCCTTCTACTGTTCTTTTATGATAGTTTGCGAGTGTTCCAAGTATGAAAGCAATATCTATGATACTTTAGGGGTACAGTGGACCAAAACACAAAACTTAACCAAATTTTCAATTTTCTAAGTATAAAGGGCCCATAATATTGTCCAAATGCCAGTCAGAGTTACATCACTTTGCCTGCACAGTCCCCTTATGATAGTTAGTAAGTGTTGCAAGTATGAAAGCAATAGCTTTGATACTGTAGGAATAAAGTGGACCTAAACACAAAACTTAACCAAATTTTCAATTTTTTAAGTATAAAAAGGGCACATAATTCTGTCAAAATGCCAGTCAGAGTTTCATAACTTTGCCTGCACAGTCCCCTTATGATAGTTAGTAAGTGTTGCAAGTATGAAAGCAATAGCTTTGATACTTAAGGAATAAAATGGACCTAAACATAAAACTTAACCAAAATTTTCAATTTTCTAAGTATAAAACGGGCATATAATTCTGTCAAAATGCACGCCAGAGTTATCTATCTTTGCCTGCCCAGTCCCCTAATGATAGTACAAATGTAAGTAAGTGTACCAAGTTTGAATGCAACAGCATTGATACTTTCTGAGAAAAGTGGACCTAAACGCAAAACTTAACGGGAAGCCGACGCAGAGGCTGACGTCAACGCAGACGCCGATGCCGACGCCGACGCCAAGGTGATGACAATAGCTCATAATTTTTTTTCAAAAAATAGATGAGCTAAAAATGTAATTAATTTTTTACAAAAAACTGGTACCATGAGTAGCATGAAACATTTTTTTTTTAAACATTTGTAATTGATGAAAAATGATTGCAAAAATAATATCTAGGGTCTAATAAAGCATTTTTTATTTTATTTTAATAGGTTACTCTGAAAATTCTATTTTTCATGATTTTTTTATGCAACAAGGGATTATGAAATTTAAAAAATGTTACTGGCTTTTTAGACCAAAACTGGTACTATGATAATACTACAATGCACTTCGCCAAAACATTTATAAGTATATTGTTTATTCTTGAAAATGTATTTCCCCTATTCACTAAAAATAACACTTTTGATCAGAAAATTCATATATAATGATGTTTACTTTTATTTTCAAGAAGCATAATGCCTCTTTTTAGTTGTATTCAGCCACAAGTTCTTGTCAGCCACTTAAGGGTTATATGTTGCCTTTCTTTTACTAAATGCAAAATAATTCTACGCTTTGAGACATTCATAAAATATTTTATGTCTTAACAACACAGACAGGCTAATAAATTTATATATCAAGTACTTCCATACTAACAGGACCATTCTAGGTGGGCAACCTAGCAACCTTGATTTGTTCATATCTTCCTATCAATCTGTTATATGTGTTATGAATCATTTGTTCTGAGAACATTTAATGTTTGTTATAACTTTTAAATAATTCAATGTTCAAAGTGATATTGTTATTGACCGATAAACCAACATACTGATTAAAAGGGAATATTTTATTAATTATATGCATTTTATCTTCCATGAGAAATATTTGCCTAAATGTTTTTCAAACTATAGAGAAATCTATATACAATTAATAATTGACGACGTTTATCAAAAAAAACATTTATGAAATGGAAGTTTAAAGATAAAAATAAATAATGCAAGTTTTTGTCAGATATTCGTAATAATTTCCATTATTATTGAGTGTCTGAGCAATGTGGATGAATGAATATATCAGATACAACGAACACTTGTCTACACTTGAATTATGATTTATTTTTCAATATTGTATGCACTTAAGTTTAGCCTTAATGCTTTTTTGTAGCATTTATAGACAGTGTCCCTCCCCAAAATCAAGGAATTATTACTTGTCATTCATGTGTGTAATGGTATACAATAATGTTGTGGTAGAATATTTGAGAAAAACATTAGAAACGAAACTTGTCAGTGATGAAATTTTCCATATGGTTATGGCAATTACCGATCGTCGGTTTCTGAAAAACAATACGTCACGGTGTCCAAAAATATGATGGTTGTGCCCAAAGATTTTGGTGTTAATGAACATTACTGGTTTATATTTTAATAATTTCGATTCTCATTTGATTAATAGGTAATTTCAAGGCTGATAAACTTGAAATATGCAAGCTATTCTTTAGTTTTGCATATGTCTGTCAAAACATCTGTACAATTGGTAATTTCCGTAACCATTCGTTAAATTGTAGCAGACACAATTAGTTTAAATGAAAAAAAAAATGTTTTACACTAATATTCTACCTCTTTCTTGCTAAAAACTAATGCATGAATGATTTAAAAGTAATATTGAATCGTTTTCAGCCAGGAACACTGTCTATGACCGCGAAAAATTAAAATTAAATTAAATTAAATTGAAACATAACAAACTTGTTGATTTACGATATTTACTTTATAAATAGCTTGCATGCGGCATGGCATTGCATGTTCGGCAAGATAAATATCTCGACTTTATTTATTGGATGATTTTGGACTGTTTCATCAAATCAGAAAATAGCTTTTAAACGTAATTTAGACCCATGTTTAGCGAGATAATTAAGTACCACTTTTTATACACTGCCAAATTGTGACATAACAAGTTGCCTCCCTTGTTGGTTCATTCTACTGTATTATTATGCCCCCCCTTCGAAGAAGAGAGGGTATATTGTTTTGCACATGTCAGTCCGTATGACCGTCCACCAGATGGTTTCCGGATGATAACTCAAGAATGCTGGATGCCATGTTTATATTCCAATCTTCATAAAATTTGGCCAGAATATAAGTCTCAATGATATCTTGGATCAGTTCAAAAATGGTTACAATTGGTTGAAAAACATGGCTGCCAGGGGGTGGGGCATTTTTCCTTATATTGCTATAGTAAAACATTGTTAACACCCAAGAGGTCACATTTATTTTCCGATCTTCAAGAATTAAGGTCGCAATATTTGTCCCAATAATATCTTGTTATCTCAGGTGAAAGACTCTGGGCCTTTTAGGCCCTCTTGTTTGTTCATCTTACCATTTGAAGAAAAGATATCATTGCACAGATGCCTTTTACTTTTAGAATGTGTTATGCTGCATTTCTGATGTGGCTTGTTCGGGGTATATTGTTTAGCACATGTTGCTCAGTCCGTCAGTTGGTCCGTCCACCAGATGGTTTCCGGATGATAACTCAAGAACGCTTAGGCCTAGGATCATGAAACTTCATAGGTACATTGATCATGACTGGCAGATGAACCCTATTGATTTTCAGGTCACAAGATAAAAGGGTAAGGTCACAGTGACTATAATGCTTAGGCCTAGGATCATGAAACTACATAGGTACATTGATCATGACTTGCAGATTACCCCTATTGATGTTTAGGTCACTAGGTCAAAGGTCAAGGTCAAAGTGACTCAAAACAGTAAAATAGTATCCGGATGATAACTCGAAAATGCTTACCCCTAGGACCATTAAACTTCATAGGTACATTAATCATGACTGGTATATAACCCTTATGGATTTTCAGGTCACTTGGTCAAAGGTCAAGGTCACAGTGATTCATAACAGTAAAAAGGTTTCCTGATGATAACTCAAGAATAGTAAGGCTTAGGATCATGAAACTTCATAGGTAAATTGATCATGACTGGCAGATGATCCCTATTGATTTTCAGGTCACTAGGTAAAAGGTCAAGGTCACAGTGACAAAAAATATATTCACACAATGGCTACCACTACAACTGACAGCCCATATGGGGGGTGTGCATGTTTTACAAACAGCCCTTGTTTGTCTTATGTTGGTTAATATTCATCTCGGTCAATTCTAGGTTAAGTTTGAAAGTAGGTCATATGTGGTTCAAACTAGGTCAACAAACCAAATCACAGAAAAGGTTAGTGAACACTCCAGAGGTCACATTTTCTTCAAGATCTTCATGAAAATTAGACAGAATGTTATCTCGATGAAATAAAGTTTCATTTTGAAAGTTGGTAGTTTTTCGAAAACTAGGTCATTAGGTCAAAATATAGAAAACTTCCTTTATCTTTCTACAGGTCACATTATCTTCCTGATTTTCATGAAAATTGCTTACAATGTCCATCTTAATCAAATCAAAAGCTGAATTTGCAAGTTGGTCATGTGCAGGCTAAAGCTAGGTTACAACTTAGTCAAATCATACACAAGTTTTTGGCACTATAGAAGGAGTTTTGGGTGAGCGATACAGGGCTATCTTGTTTTAGAACGGCCTGTAGTAAGAAAGGGAAGGTATTGTATTTGTTTCAAAAGTAACATTTTATTGTTATTGGAAGTAACTGAGCAATTATATGATGTCATAGTTTTGGTTATTTTGCTCACTTGTTATGATGTGACAAGGTGAGCTTTTGTTATCACTCTTTGTCTGTTGTATTTTATCCAAAGTTTATTGTGAACACATAAGATATCATTTTACAATGTTTAAATTTGAGTATCACCTCTTTGCCGGATTCTTATTAAACTATTCACTTCTATGTCATTTTGGGTTTCATATTCTATCAACAATTAGGGCACTAGGTCAAATATAAGAAAAGGTCTGTTAATACGTTAGTGGTCACATTCTGTCTCTGATCCACTTGTAAATTGGTTAGAACATTATTTTAAATGATTTCAATGTCAAGCTTGAAAGTAGCATATTCAACATTTAGGTCACAAGGTCTAGTCTCAGTGATTAACAGGTCACGTTCCAAAGTGGGTCATGTGCTTCCAAGCATTTGATCAATAACTAAAATCATTAAAATCTATGTTAACACTTACATTTTTTACCTGATCTTCATGGCAGTTGATCAGAATGTTCAAATAAATAAAAGTAGGAACTCATGTAACAAGGCTCAACTAGACCGGATAGACGCAAATAGTTTTTTTCATACTCACAATGCCTTTTTTTCTAGATCTTCATGAAAAATTAGTTAACACCACTAGGAAACAATCCGTTTCAGGTGAGCCACATTGTGCTGTTAAAGCTATCTATGTATAGTAAAGATTGTTACAAAACCTTGTTTATCAATAAAAATAAATGAAAAAAAATGGCTTTCTAAAAGTTGTAGTCTTGGATGATATATTCCTCAACTTATAATCAATGAAAATCTTTTGAGAAGAAAAACAAAATTTGACTATTATTATACCCCAACATACTGTGATTGGGGGCTAGCACAGGAATTCTCAATTATGTTCCTCGAAAAATAATGGGTTAGCATATTGTTGCTGTATTATCCAGTTGTCTGTACCATTACTCCCAAAATAATTGTAAGTTCAAATATGAGATATTTAGGTAAATAAATCTCATTGAAGGGAGTGCAGTGTCCAAGAACGGAAATGATTGCACCACAACCATTAACTATTGACCTGCGGATAAATGACAAGCAATAAAAATTACACAATTGCGGTGATGTAGATAAACTTAAATGGATGCTTATTTATTTTTTGCTTTCCGGTGATTTATACAGAAATATCAGTGAAATAAACTGGTATTTCACTGTTTTAAACAGTGAAAATTAACAGTGAAAATATCGATATTTTACGCTGTTTTTCTGGAAAAATGATATTCCGCCAAAACCAACAAATATCCTCTATATATCCATCCTCTTCAAAAGCATCGTCAAACCAGTACTTTCAGTGCTTTGATTAGAGCTCAGCTACAATATATCGGTATATCAGTATATATCGCAATACGCAATCCGCATATTGAATTGCAATACGACCTGCTTTAACATGTCATACTGTAAAATTTAAAATGAAGCTTATGGAAAATTGGAAAATAAAACACAATTAATTACATAATAAAAAATGTAAATTGATGTTATTATAAACAGAAGGAATAATGATCAAATTTTTTTTTACGTAACAGCTTTCTGATAGGTTACACGACCGGCTTTTAAACATCCACAATTCTCTTGCGGGTTATTATTCTTCTTGTCGGCTTTTATAATAGTTCTCAAAATGGCAGACGAAACGAACACCGAGTTTGACTTTATAGACAATTTCAAGGGAAAAAGTGTTGTTTAACAACACAATAAACATACAATACAAAGGTTATGTTCATGTAATTAAGTTGTTTTTGGTGATTATCTGGTGAGTTATAATTCTGGTACAAGTAAACAATATATTGCAATATATTGCAATACGGGTTTTTGAACTGACAATATATTGCAATACAGTTTTGGGCGTATGGTTGCAGCACTAATCATTTTAAATGTTTTTTCTTTGAGAGAAGGCTGAACTCCAATTAACAAACACTAACTTTATCAGACATTCATTCACTGTTTAAATTTATTATAAATATTGTTTGTGTGTAAGAAGTATTCTTCATTGTTGACAGACACAAGCATTTTATTAACCCCTATTATTGATAATATGTCCGTCTCGAATTCGATTTGATTTTTTATTGTTCAGAGATTTGATTTTTTTCCCTCCATTTTAAGCAATCTTGGAATAATGACCTATGAAACATGTATGCGTAGCAACGTAAAATCCTATATGTCTGACTACATTCTTGAACCAAAAGTTACGTCATTATGAGTGTTGAATTCATTAAGATATTTACAAATGTAGTTGTTTTTAATTGTTAAATATAAAGGCAATTATGGCGGAAAATCCATGACAGAGGAGGAAAAATACCTTTAGAGAATAGGGAATACACACTGCAGTTCTCAATGAAGGACAAAAATGATGAATGGAACATTATAATTTAAATGACAAGGTTCACAAAAAAACAAAAATGGCCCTTTGATAATGGCTATGAATCATTTGGTTAAACTGTATAGTTTTGAAAGACTATCCCTAAAACGCTATTTATATTGCTATTCTATTTGTCATTGCTTTCAAATCAAGTACGCTGCATGGTTTATTCCATTATTTTACAAAAAGGGGGAGATCAGACGCACCTTTACAAAAAGATATTGGAGCTGATAAGAACATTGCCCTTAGGTATTCAATGTATGAAGAAGAACATTCTAGAAATAATGTTTAAATACTATGAGTATATTTTCCATTTATAAAAAATAAAACACAGTTTCCCATTTTATTTTTTAAAGAGGCAAAATTTAAAGAACAGTACTGTATATATAAAATTATATGAAGTTAATGTTATGATAGCAAGTTGACAAAGCAATTTATAGCAAGTTGACAAAGCAATATGAATTATAAATGTAGATTGCAGTCATTTTCTTATATTTAGTGATAAGTTTTCGTTATTTTACAGCGTTCTTTGCAAAACGCTGATAAATTTTATAGAGCACAGCAGATATGCCAAAACTGGGAATGAGCACAAGAACTCATCATTTAATGACGTTGTGATACGCAAGTTGTAAATTTCTTGTTTGTCAAGAAAAAAGCCTTATATATTTACTAGAACATTAACATTTTATTATAACCATGTTTTTAAATTTAATTTGACTGCATTATCACGTTTCTGTAATAGGTCTAGTTAAAAAATCCTTTAGAATCTATTATTTTTCATGAAGGATTTTCTCAAGGAATATTCTAACATGATCGTTTACTCTTTGAGCGGCCAGTATGGAATGTATGAGTAGATGAGTGACATCACGCGCAAAGTTTAGACTCTGCCCACTGGTTGGCAAAATATGGTGTTTTCATATAAGCACGTATAGAAAAAATTGACATTATCATAATTTATATACACAATTATTCAAGACATTTAGTATTAGTTTACTCATGGATGTCTGCATAAAGCGTTAGTGTATAAGAAAATGCGCAAACGATAATAGTGTCATTACTTATTGCTTTAACTGAGTAAGAAACAGGTATAAAATACAATCTTCATTCTAAGTATTATTGTTGTTGTTTTCAGTTGACTCATTTTAGTAATCAATTTTGTAGAAGAAAACCCCTCAGAAGTCTAACTATTTTCAGAATAAATTAAAGTGAATGTACTTAAACAAATGAGATGAAAACAAACAACAAATATATATAGATGAATTCCAGGCACACACAATTTATCTAAATGGAATGGTTTTTGTCTGGGAAAACTAGAACTGGTGACACAATTTTTGATTAATTGAATGTCTAACCTAAATTTCCTGCGTTCAGCTCATGATAATCATTGTATAGTCATAAATCTTTTTTAAAGAAGTTTCTTGTCAAGCAAATGGGATTATGTCAACAGAACTTTTAAACCCGCTAACTGCGCACTGACCTTGATAACCTGCAAGATGTAATGTATTGCATTTACAGAGATGCCACAATTGCAGCCGGAATGCTGGCGTTTGTCAAATAGGTACTTCAATATGTTGGAATGTAAATTAGGAACAATGAGGAACAACAACCTGCTAAAATATATACCAGTGCACAGAATGCAATATAATACTAATTTGTATATATGATAACACAACCTGCACATATAAATGCTCTGACAAATATAAAGGGTCGCCTTGGCGTAGTGGATATGATGTCTGCCTAGCGACCGGGAGTTAACGGGTTCGATCCCCATCGTAGGAGCGTTCTTAAGATCTTTTCAATACATACCAAATACTGCTTCTAGGACCATGAAATGGACTCAAGAGTGTTTAAAATAAGCCTTAGGCTTTCTATGCGATCAAGCTAAAATAAATAGGTTTAAACTAAACTAAATATAAAGGGGTACACACAAAAATAATTTATTTTGACAGTGTCAAACTGCCGTAGCTGCTTAACATATCTAAATTTTATCGAATAGTTTCACACTGTAAAATCACACTGCATTTTTCATATTGGTCATGCTGATTGAACATTAATGCATTAAGGTCTACTTGCATAAAATATCAAAATTTCATTGGATATTAATTTAGATCGAAACTTTTGTTAGACAGCAATGCTGAAATGTAATTAAATATTACAAAAGAAATTTTTTTTCAGTGCGGGAAACAAAACCATTCATGATGCTTCAAATTCAAGGAATCATTTTTTTTCAGTAATCTTAAATAATTGTTTAATTTATGTAAAAAGAAATGACTGCCTATATATAGATTCAAAATATTATTTATGTTATGTAAATTACAGACATTATATTCCAAACTAAAATTTGTCTAGCAGTTCTAGACACCTTGTTAAGTAAAAGAGAAATATAAAACAATAGTAATGCATGTAGTTGCAACAATATAATATATTCTATAATAGTTCTTATAATCCCAGAAAGTCTTTATATTCTTTCAACTAATGACATTATTTGTTTACAAAGTAAATGCATCTGTAATAATAAAAACATTGTTGTAGTTTTATAACACAAACATATTTTAATGCACAACATAATTCAATGGCAATAAATAATTTGAATCATCAATCAGGATACACGTAGAGTTATGCTATTGCACTTTGAACACCAGGATGTTGTTGTAATAAAGTCCCACAAGGATGGATGCAGTGTGTCTGTTGTAGCAGACTGACCGTGGGTTCACCACTCCATCCTCCTTTGTAGCAAGAATAGCCAGCTTCTTTCTGCCCTCATCGTCCACCTGTATGATAGTGTGTGAGCTGCCTCCACATACCAGCACCTGGCCTGCAGGTGTAACGTGTATACCACCTTGGCCTTGTAGTGCAGGGTCAGTGAAGGTGGCCAGGACTGAACCATCCCTGGCCAGGGTGAGGAGCTTGTCATGGGAGGTGTCGGTGATGTACAACTTGTCCCCTGTGGGACTCACAGCACACCTATATACTGCAACACAGAGTGACATTAAGATATTGAATTATATGTATAGTAGTCAATAAAAAATCTTATTACAACTGTATTAATAATGGTAAAGAACAGATACTATATAATAATTATTAGTATTAAAGTTTTGTTCCAGTGTTTTGTTTTCTCTTTATGTTGACATGTTTATATTTGACTTGTGTTTGTGCTTTAAGATTTGAAGTCTTTCACCAAAGCATGGAAGGAAACAATACTTAATAATGTGTGTTAGTTGGTGTAACTACATGCAGTTATAATAAATCTACCAAACATGTACACATGATTACACATTCATTGACACACATTGAAATATTTTACATGACTATCATACAAAATAATAACTATAGATATGGTTGTTATTGAAATTGAAAAAATGTGTCATCAATACTTGATAAAATTATAAGTTAACACCTTTTATTGAAAATTTAAATTACAAAAACAACAATGAAAAGCTCAGGTTACAAATAAAAAAAAGTAGTAATGTGGTGTCTACTGTGAAACCAATATGATTCAACCGACATTTGTGTAGTTGCCGTTCAATCACAAGTTAAAATAAATTTTTTTGATTAATTTTATCACACACATCTCACAAAGTGTTATTGTATGATTAATGTTTTTTTTTTTTGTAATTTAATAATTTATTAGAAAAAAAAACAGGTTACAAATAGTTAAAAAAAAAAGAAATGCAGAATCTACTATAAAATCAATATGATTTAACAGAAATAAATTTGTGTAGTTTCCGTTCAGTCACAAAATAAAATGTTTTACCAAGTTTTTATTCCCAAAGTCTTATATAATTATCAGACTTAAAAAACAACACAGTTTTTAAGATCCAACAAATAGCCCTGATTTAACTTATCCATGAAATTTAATATCATTAAAATAAATTTAATTCACATACATTTCTAGACATAGCATACAGGGAATGTCTAAATAAAAAAAATATTAACTTTTCTTTTATACCTAATGATAAAATATGACATTTCTGCAGTGAAATAACAGCAGTGAAAATAAACAAATGGTTCTTTTCACAGGTGAAAAGAACACATTTTCGGAACTTCTCTTTCTATTTTTAGATTATCATAACTAAATTTAAGTATATTTTCTTGATCAGAAGTGAGTTAAAATGGACGTTCCACCGAATCCAACAAATTGTCTCCTTATTTTATGCCTTTCACCGTTTTTTTACATTGTAAAAGAGGTTAACTGGAGAATTTCGGTGGTATAAGGACGTATTTTTGTCACACTATATATATAATGACGTCATTTTGTGTTTTGAAATGTATTTAGGCACGCCACGGGAGAAACTCCGAAAAAGGGTAACTTTTCAGCGAAAGGGAAACAGCTGTTAATTACTTTCTTGAAAAAGGGGCATTAAAGAAACAGAAAATTTGTTTATGTCAGTGTAAGATCGTTTGTTATTTCACTCGTGATCATAGAAAAATAATAATTTCACTCGTGGCTGCCCCACTCGTGAAAATATATTTTGTATGATCACTTGTGAAATAACAAACGATATTACACTGACATAAACAAATATCCTCTATGTATTCTTAACTGCAGCTGAATTAATACATTGATGGTACATTATAACCTATTTGTTTGGCGTATTCCTAATCATATCCATATTAATCCACTCTGAGTCTTACCTGTATATGGACCTGATTTATCCTCGAACATCTTGCTGACTTTTTTCCCACTCAGCGTGTACTTGTAGAGTGCTGTCTGATCAGTAATATACAGGTCTTCCTTGTGGAAGGCAATACCGAAACATGCATGTTTTAACTGAAGCTTCCTTCCTGTCACCAGCTTCCTGTTGTTGACTGTGATGAACTGGATCTCATGTATGTTTTTCAAAGTCACAGCCACTTCACTGGGTGTGATCTGACACATATGAAATGGCCACGTTGTCATACTACAGTGACTCACCACCTTGTGCTGCTGGTCAAGCAGCTTGATTGTTTTATTATTATCGTCTGCTACCAGGACCTGTCCTTCTGGGAGGACACAGATGGCACCAATATTGCATACCCCTGAATCACTTGATATTCTTACATTGTGTACAGACTTCCCCTGCACAGTGATTACCTTGTTTGGATTCTCTTGTACCATCAATGTCTGAGCACTGTGTTCAATCTGTCCAAGATCTGACAGTGTTGACAAGTATTGTATAATTTCATTGTTAGGCTGGAATGTTACTGAAACTTTATTCCCAAGAGAGTTCTTCTTTAGAAAGGTTTCACAGTGATGTATTTTGTCCTTGCATTTCCTGGTAGCTATAAAGGATAGTTCCAGCTTGCTTTTATCACTTATGTCCTGAATGGCATCTCGAAGTTGTTTCAATTCATCCTGAAGACTGATACATTTGTCAACATCATCTTTGCAAGAGGCTTGCAGTTTTGTCAGTGTATCTTTCATTTCATTCAGTGTCTTCTGTTGAATCGTGTCTAATGCTGCATTTATTTTTCGCCGAGTTTCATGTATCTTTTGTAACTGCTCATCAAATGAATTTTGCATATACTGAAGGTTAGCCTCTTGGTTGCCTTGAAGTTTCCTCATTTCTTCTAAAATTGTTTGGATAGAAACTGACAGTTTTTTAAGGTCTGTGGACTGGATTTTTACTATGTCTGATATAAGAGTTACCTTTGGACAGTGTCTGAAAGTAAAGGGGAAAACACTTTAAATTATATAAAATACTAAAATACCCATTCATTGAAAGCTTTTATCATGGGAAAAGTCTTTGGTAAAGTCTGAATGAGATGCATATATTACATACATACAAATGGTATAATAAAAAATATTCATTTATATAAATCTAAAACACAAGTATTCATTTGATCAGACAGTTTACTGGATATAAAACACATGACTCAATTACAAAGCCTAAAATTGCAGTCTTCTTTCTATTATAATTATTGTACATGAAATAATGAACTTCTTATTGAAATATTTTGTTTTTCATTGATATAATAAAATTATTTTTTCTTTCTAAAAATTATAGTTCCAGCTTGCAAAGAAGTTTGAAAACCCTACGTTTGTTTCGGGTGTTTTTTTTCTATTCTTCAAAATAAACTATACCTGTGATTAAGGAATGCACAATTTGTGCAGCACAGCTCACTGTGTTCATCGCAAAACATTTTCAGGTTTTCATCTCTATGGACATCGCATTTCAGAAGAAAATCTTCCACTTTCTTTGTCACTGGCCATTTCTTCATGTGTTTTCTTCCAAAAGTGTCATGTTTAGTAAACAACTGGCTGTGCAGGTTAATACAATTCCCACAGAAAAACTTAACACAACATTCACAGTAGAAATCAGCTGTATTATCCAATTTCTTGTCTTCACAGGTCGAGCACAAGAAGTCTTGGACTATGTCAGATCCCTTGTCAATGGTTGATTGTGAAAAAGTTGCCATTTTACTGAAAGAATTTTACTAGTACTGTGATCTCAATTAAATAGCTGAATATATCAAGCCCATCTAACCACGTCCGCAGTCCTAAACAAGTAGCACTAAACCTACCACTTTCAAACTAAGATACAACTCAAGGTGATTTGAAGGTTAAAACTTCGATAAACAAACTACGTAAACTGTCATGTGAACTGTGTGGTAAGATTACACCTTCAGTTTGTGGTTAGTTTATCTAGGCACAAACGAAGAAATACCTCAACTCAATGCTGTGTTTAATCAATAAAGCAACGAGGATAATGGTCGGTTTAAGTGAACTAGATAGCATGGGTATACACTGGGAGTATTTTAAACTGCACAATGCCAAGTATGGACTCCCAATATAGCTTTTATCAATAAACTTGTCATGAAAAATAAAGCATTTACATATCAACTTATTACTTAAATAAGATCTTAAAATTTATAAAACTGTCCTTGTCATGTCTGCAATATTCCTCTTGTGCTGCTTTGTCATATGGAGTGGCTGGTTTGGTTAAATATTCTTATAATATAATTAACCCATTTATGCCTAGTGGACTCACCCTTCCTTCTAAATTGGATCAATTTATTTCCAAAATAAGGGATGTTTAGTACATTTCTTTCTATATTTAGAATATTTCTTACAGAAATTCCTCTAAGCAAACAGCGCATACCCTGATGAGACGCCGCATCATGCGGCGTCTATGATGCGGCATCTCATCTGGGTTTATGCTGTTTGCCAAGGCCTTTTTTCTAGACGCTAGACATAAATGGGTTAATTCCACTTACAATTTTCAAGATTGGTCTAAGACAAAGTTTAAATATAGCAAATGGCAATAATTGTTATCAATTGGTAAATAGTGAAAAAAAATATTTGTACTATGATTGACTCAGACAGTATCAAATCTGTGTCACACGTATTAAAAACCTAGATAGGACAAGAATAGATCAATTCTTGTTTAGGTCGCCCCGATAGGACAAGAATAGGTCAATGCCGGTTTAGGTCGCCTCGATAGGACAAGAATAGGTCAAATATTGTTTAGGTCACCCCGATAAGACAAGAATAGGTCAATTATGGTTTAGATTGCTCTGATAGGACAAGAATAGGTCAATTATGGTTTAGGTCACTCCGATATGACAAGAATAGGTCAATTATATATATGGTCACCCTGATAGGACAAGAATAGGTCAATTCTGGTTTAGGTTGCCTCGATAGGACATGAATAGGTCAATTATGGTTGAAGTCACCCAGATAGGACAAGAATAGGTCAATAATGGTTTTGGTCGCCCCGATAGGACAAGAATAGGTCAATTATGGTTAAGGTCGCCCCGATAGGCCAACAATAGGTCAATTATGGTTAAGGTCAACCCGATAGGACAAGAATAGGTCAATTATGGTTTAGGTCACCCCGAAAGGACAAGAATAGGTCAAGTATGGTTTAGGTTGCCCTGATAGGACAAGAATAGATCAATTATGGTTTAAGTCACTCCGATAGGACAAGAATAGGTCAATTATGGTTTAGGTGCCCTGATAGGACAAGAATAGGTCAATTCTGGTTAAGTTTGCCCCGATAGGACAAGAAAAGTCAATTATAGTTTAGGTTGCCCTGATAGGACAAGAATAGGTCAATTATGGTTAAGGTCGCCCCAATAGGACAAGAATAGGTCAATGCCGGTTTAGGTCGTCCTGATAGGACAAGAATAGGTCAATTATAATTAAGGTCACCCCGATAGGACAAAAATAGGTCAATTATGGTTTAGGTCGCCCTGATAGGACAAGAATAGGTCAATTCCGGTTAAGGTCACCCTGATAGGACAAGAATAGGTCAATTATAGTTTAGGTTGCCCTGATAGGACAAGAGTAGGTCAATTATGGTTAAGGTCGCCCCAATAGGACAAGAATAGGTCAATGCCGGTTTAGGTCGTCCTGATAGGACAAGAATAGGTCAATTATAATTTAGGTCACCCCGATAGGACAAAAATAGGTCAATTATGGTTTAGGTCGCCCTGATAGGACAAGAATAGGTCAATTCCGGTTAAGGTCACCCTGATAGGACAAGAATAGGTCAATTCCAGTTTAGGTCGCCTTGGCATAGTGAGTATGGTGTCTGGCAAGTGACAGGAATGTCACAGTTTGATTCCAAATGCGGGGGTATTCTTTAGCTGTCCCACAAAGATATCAAGTACTGATTCTACCCAGGAATCTTGGGAGCATTAAAATAAGCCTAAGGCTCTCGATGTTCGATGCAATTGAGCTTACATAAATATGTTTAAACTTATTTTGGTTCACAGCCCTGCATGCTGCCGCGCTCTCAGGTCACGCCTCCTCAGTAAAGATCCTGTTGAACAATGGCGCCCAAATCGATGCGACGGACTTTATGAAGCACACGCCGCTGTTCCGAGCCTGCGAGATGGGACACACGGATGTCGTGCAGACGCTCATTGACGATGGGGCACGCGTCGGGATGCTTGACGAAGACGGACGGTCACCCCTGCATTGGTACGGTGGCTGAATTGAAATTCTTTCGAGTTAAGAATAAATATTTATAAAGTTCCTAGGTGAGATTAGTTAATTGGCCATGGAACTCAGAATTAATTTATTAATTCAGACAGTTTTTCTATCCCCAAACATGCACTTATTAATTCTTACTTCATATATTTCTATTTTGCCCACATGTTTATTTTCTATTCCACCAATTGTTTTTTTTCTATTCCTCTATACAATATGTTTATTGTATATTCCCTAGGTGTTTATTTTCTATTTTCCACCTGTTTGTTTTGAATTCCCCAGATGTTTATTTTCTATTCCCCACAGGTTTGTTTTCTATTCCCCAGATGTTTATTTTCTATTCCCCACATGCCCATCTTCTCTTCCCCAGGGCTGCACTGGGAGGCCACGCCTACATCTGCCAGACCCTCATCAAATACGTTGTCGACCCAAATATCAAGGACTCCTCAGGGTAAAGTACTTTCTGAGATTGGCTTCTTCATATGGTTTATTCAATGTTTGATTTTATAACCCAGCATTTAAATTAAAAAAGTTGGTAAGCTTATACTTCAATACAATTTTATAATAGTAAAATTGTGACAGATTTTACGGTTTTCTTTACTTAATTTTTAGCGAGGCTGTTTTTGAAGAAAACCCGAGCTATTATTAAAGCCAGCTCGTCGGCCGTGGCGTCGTGCTAAAACCTTCACATTGGCTCTTAAATCAAAGTGCTTCCACCTACAACTTTGAAATTTCATTATGTAGATGCACCTTGATGAGTTCTACATGCCACATCCATTTTTGGGTCACTAGGTCAAAGGTCAAGGTCACTGTGACCTCTAATATCCAACTTTAACATAGGCTCTAAAATCAAAGTGCTTCCACCTACAACTTTGAAACTTCATATGTAGTTGCACCTTGATGAGTTCTACATGCCACACCCATTTTTGGCTCACTAGGTTAAAGGTCAAGGTCACTGTGACCTCTAATATAAAACTTTAACAAATACCTTTACATTGCCTCTAAAATCAAAGTGATTCCACCTACAACTTTGAAACTTCATATGTAGGTGCACCTTGATGAGTTCTACACACCACACCCATTTTGGGTCACTAGGTCAAAGGTCAAGGTCACTGAGACCTCTAAAAAAAGAAAAAAAAATTCTGACAAGCTTTTGCAGCTGAGCGTGGCACCCGTTATGCGGTGCTCTTGTTGTTTTTTTACTTCATTTTGATGTTAAAAAATTTAGTGCGCTTTTTACATGGTTTCCTGTAATACATGAATTTGTTTAATTGTGGATCCAAATAACAGCCTTTATTCAGAGAAGGCCCCTTAAAATGCCTTATGATATAAGCTAGATTATTTGGTATGTGTAATGTTTGTTGAAAGTACTGCGTCAACCCAAATATCAAGGACATGTTGGGGTTCTAGGCTGCTCAACTTCTTTATGAGTTTAAGTATTTTGTGTGGCATGTTAAAAGTATGGTGGATTTCTAATTTTGTGAAAAAAAGAAGAGGAATTTGCATTGGTCATTTTCCTGTCAACCCACGAATATTATGATTTTACAGTACTTGGTGCATTTTTTTTGTCAGCTATAAATTTGCTAAGGATAATCAAATCTATGAGTGTTTTATTTTAAGATTAACCATTCATTTTATTAATGAATTGATAACCTTTTAAACAATTCCGCCTAGGACCTACAATGTACTGATGTTTTCTCTACAGGCGAACTCCAATACAGTGTGCGGCCTACGGGGGATACGTCAACTGTATGTCTGTACTCCTTGAGCACAAGGCAGACCCTAACGCCAATGACTGTGAGGTAAGCTAGTGAGAAAAGAGGTCATTTGGTTAAATTCTATTTATTGTCCCCTACCGGTTTCACCGGAGGGGACTTTTGGTTTGCGCTCTGTCAGTCTGTCAGTCAGTCAGTCAGTCACACTTTTCTGGATCCTGCGATAACTTAAAGTTCGTAATATTTTTTCATGAAACTTGGAACATGGATAGAGGGCAATATGGGCATTATGCATGTCATTTCATTTTGTTCCTACGTCAAAAATTCTGGTTGCTATGGCAACAAATTTAAAAAAAAATCTGACAATGGTTTGAATTTCGGACAATGGTGGAGCAGGTAGGGGACAATATTGCTTGATTGCATCACAGGCTTGAGGCTTATTGAAACGCTCTTGAGTCCGTTTCCTGGGTAAAACTAGCACTTGGTTTCTTTGATGGAGATCTATAGAACCATTGACCTCCAAGAAGCTGACTGACACAATATCCACTACACCACAAAGACCGTCAGGAACGTGCTTTTTATGTAACAGGCTTAAATTTGTGTACTTAGAATCATGGTTTTTAATGTAACAGCCTTACTGTGAACCATTGTTTTTAATGTAAAAGGCTTACTGTGAACCATGGTTTTAAATGTCACAGGCTAACTGCGAACCATGGATTTTAATGCCACAGGCTTACTGTGAATCTTGGTTTTGAATGCCACAGGCTTACTGTGAATCAGAGTTTTGAATTTCACAGGCTTACTGTGAACCATGGTTTTGATTGTCACAGGCTTACTGTGAACCATGGTTTTGATTGTCACAGGCTTAATGTGAATCATGGATTTGAATATCAGCAGGCTTACTGTGAACTGTGGTTTTGAATGTAAGAGGCTTACTGTGAACCATGGTTTTGAATGTCACAGGCTTACTGTGAACCATGGTTTTGAATGTCACAGGTTTACTGTGAAACATGGCTTTAAATGTCACAGGCTTACTGTCAATCATGGTTTTGAATGTCACAGGTTTATGTGAATCATGACTTTAAACGTCACAGGCTTACTGTGACCATGGTTTTGAATGTCACAGGCTTACTGTGAACCATGGTTTTGAATGTCACAGGCTTACTGTGAACCATGGTTTTAAATGTCACAGGCTAACAGTCATGCTCTGGGTGTGATGCTTTTAATTTTGAGTGTCACAGGCTTGTAGCTGAAGTTTTATATTCATTTTGTGAATTTATCACACACGGAAAATGTTAATTTTTAACCAGGTTTTCCGAAGGAAAAAACTGGTTATTAGATTGGCGAATGCGGGCGGGCTGGCTGGCGGGCTGGCTGGCTGGCGGGCTGGCGGAATAAGCTTGTCCGGGCCATAACTATGTCGTTCATTGTCAGATTTTAAAATCATTTGGCACATTTGTTCACCATCATTGGACGGTGTGTCGCGCGAAATAATTACGTCGATATCTCCAAGGTCAAGGTCACACTTTGAGTTCAAAGGTCAAAAATGGCCATAAATGAGCTTGTCCGAGCCATAACTAAGTCGTTCATCGTCAGATTTTAAAATCATTTGGCACATTTGTTCACCATCATTGGACGGTGTGTCGCGCGAAATAATTACGTCGATATCTCCAAGGTCAAGGTCACACTTTGAGTTCAAAGGTCAAAAATGGCCATAAATGAGCTTGTCCTTGCCATAACTATGTCATTCATTGTGAGATTTTAAAATCATTTGGCACATTTGTTCACCATCATGAGACGGTGTGTCCCACGAAAGAATCACGTCAATATCTCCAATGTCAAGGTCGCCACGACTAAAAATAGATTAAAAAAAAAAAAAAAATTACAAAGGAGGTTAATTTTTTTTGGTCATTTCAAAAGTTCAGTTTGAGTTTTCTCCCTTTATCAGATTTTTTTTTCACAATGAAAACCTGGTTTTGTGACAATTTTGTCCCTTGTCTAGCATGATCTCACATGGTTCGGTTTGAAAACTGGTGATCAGAATAAGGAAGATAGGATGACAACATCTACATTTGCTCCTGATGTTTTATCTAAATTGCTTTGAGGATATAAGTCTAATTTTCTGTATTTCAACAACCACAAACTATTTTTGGTCATATTAATGCATATTTTTTAATTGTTCTCCAAATTTTTACTCTTACTTGTACTTGTTTTCAAGGCAAGTTAACAATTGTGCATACAATACAAAACAATTCATACAATTTACCACTAAAGATAAAACAAACATGATTTAAGTCGAATGAACCTTCTTGAAATGTTAATGGAATGCATGAGGGGTTTAAGCGAGAAATGCTAATGCAATGCATTAAGGGTTTAAGCCAGAAGTGTTAATGCAATTTATTAGGGGGTTAAGCAAGAAATATTAATGCAATTCATTTGGAGTTTAAGCCAGAAATGTTAATGCAATGCATAAGGGTTAAGCCAGAAAAGTTAATGTAATGAATTAGGGGTTTAAGCCAAAAATGTTAATGCAATGTATTAGGGGTTAAACCAGTTTAATGGACTGCCAGTATATTCTTGGAAAAAATGACTTTATGCATATGCATAAAGTGCCATCCCAGCTTAGCCTGTGCAGTCTGCACAGACTAATCAGGGACAACTCTTTCTGCTTTTATGGAATTTTGGTTTTAAGGAAGTGTATTTTAAAAGAAAAATCCAGTCTATGTGGACTGCACAGGCTAATCTGGGAGGGGCCGTCCAACAGATTTTGGCATGTATTGAAGCTTGTCATTAAATGCTTTAAATGCTTTATATTGATAAATTTAAACATTTGAACTATAAATCTCCAGTAAAAAAACAAGAATACAATTTTTATGCCCCCCTTCCAAGAAGAGGGGGTATATTGCTTTGCTCATGTCGGTCTGTCGGTCGGTCGGTCTGTCTGTCGGTCGGTCCGTACACCAGGTGGTTGTCAGACGATAACTCAAGAACGCTTAGGCCTAGGATCATGAAACTTCATAGGTACATTGATCATGACTCACAGATGACCCCTATTGATTTTGAGGTCACTAGGTCAAAGGTCAAGGTCACGGTGACCCGAAATAGTAAAATGGTTTCCGGATGATAATTCAAGAACCCTTATGCCTAGGATCATGAAACTTGATAGGTAGATTGATCATGACTAGCAGATGACCCCTATTGATTTTCAGGTCACTAGGTCAAAGGTCAAGGTCACGGTGACCAGAAATAGTAAAATGGTTTCCGGATGATAACTCAAGAACGCTTATGCCTAGGATCATGAAACTTCATAGGTACATTGATCATGACTCGCAGATGACCCCTATTGATTTTCAGGTCACTAGGTCAAAGGTCAAGGTCACAGTGACCCAAAATAGTAAAATGGTTTCCTGATGATAACTCAGGAAAGCTTATGGCTAGGATCATGAAACTTCATAGGTACATTGATCATGACTCGCAGATGACCCCTATTGATTTTCAGGTCACTAGGTCAAAGGTCAAGGTCACAGTGACAAAAAACATATTTACAAAATGGCTGTCACTACAACTTAGAGCCCATATGGGATGCATGTTTTACAAACAGCCCTTGTTTTTAAAGGAAAAAAGTAACCCTCAACAGGGTTCGAACCACTTACCCCTGGATTCCTGGAGTAAAAAGCCTCCCGCCTAGACCACTCGACCATCCACGCTCACATTTAAAGGGGATGTATTGTTTAGCTATATAAGCAATCCTCGTAGTTTCCCAAAATATCGAATCGCGTCAATACGACACTTTATCTGTTGGACAGCCCATTTAAGCACTTGCATTAAGTCCATTTTCCCAGAGCAAGGCTCATATATAGTCTGTCATACTACGGGACCAAATTTTTGACCATATTATTTGTATAAAATGACCAGGTTTTTTCTGCCTATTATGGGAAAAGGAGTCTGACCAAATTGGGAGTTTTTTATCGACAAAATTGGCCATTTTGGGAATTTTTGCTTCGATGAAACGGCTCATTTGGGGAAAAATTGTGAATTTATCATGCTAAAATAATTCAGTGGTTTAAAAAATATTTTATTTTTATTTGTTATTTTGTCTTCTTTATATAAACAGATGCAATATTGGGCATGTTCAACGTTTATTCAAGTACTGCAGTTTTGTTTTACAGTTACTGTTACATTCTGGGATAAGAACTGTACAGTCAAAACCTTATAGCAGTCATTTTTTACCAAAAAAAAAACACTGGTTAGTCACACAAGTTATAAGATACATGTACTTCATTCTTAAAAAAAATTAAAAAAAAATTGGGGGGGAGGGGAATTGGGATTTTTTTTTTAATTTCGGTTTGGGATCGGGTCCTTTTGCTTTGGGAGTGCCTCCGTTTTCCGGAGGCGCAGACAGTGCTGAAAAAAACCTGATTACTGCCCTTTACTGGGCCTGCAGTAAAGCTCATCTAGTTCTAGGAAAACTTTGAATGTGTGTGCGTTAAGTGTCATCCCAGATTAGCCTGTGTGGACTGCACATGCTAATCCAAGACTTTCTCACATGCATTAAGCCCTGTTTTCCCAGAATAAGGCTCACATATAAGATATGTATATAGAGAATAATAGGATGGTGACGTGGATGGAGATTTGTTATCTGGCAAGTCGGAGGAAGTTATCGGCTCACCCGATAAGATCCCCCAAAGAGCCAGATAACCATTCTCCATCCACGTCACCAACCTATTATTCTATTTATCCTGTCACATTTACAACATTCGTTGAAATATTTCTAAAATATATAGTTTTCCAGTATTTTGTGTTTAAATATTTAATATGGGAAAAAACACGCAGCAGCAAAAACATTGTGACGTCACGTCATGCAAAATGCTTAGGCTAGCTTCTGTCATGTTAAACAACACAGAAATCGAGTCAATCGTTATTAATTCCAATACACAAAGACAAAATTATGCTGTTAAAATAATATTTTTTAAACAAACAGTACTTTACACGTATGTTGTATTTTTTTAATTGAAAACAAGTATATTTTATAGATAGAAAATAGTACAGGCGTGCGCATGCGTGGACAGCAACTGACGGATATTCGAGGTCACGTGGTCATCTAGCCTAATATCTTTTGGGATATTAGGTTACCTGGTTATCGGGCTGATTAAAAGGCATGTGACAGGATAAATTTTTGTAAACAACTAGCAAACACGTTTGCATATTCTTTGCACAGAATGAATGCTCATCACAGACACCTTCCCTTTATTTGGCTTTTTTAAACTATGGGGCCAGTTTTTATGCCCCCGGATCAAAAGATCGGGGTTATATTGTTTTTGGCCTGTCTGTCTGTCTGTCTGTCTGTCACCTTGGTTAAAGTTTTGCAATAACTTTTGCATAATTGAAGATAGCAACTTGATATTTGGTATGCATGTGTATCTCATGGAGCTGCACATTTTGAGTGGTGAAAGGTCAAGGTCATCCTTCAAGGTCAAAGGTCAAATATATGGCTTCAAAGCGGCGCAGGGGGCATTGTGTTTCTGACAAACACATCTCTTGTTGAACTTATTCTTGCAGGGGATGACTGCTCTCCACTGGGCATGCAGTAAAGGTCATCTGGACGCTGTGAAACTGCTCATTGAGTACAGAACATTTCCCAACCACATGGAGTTCACAGAAGATAGGTACAAACATGAAAAAGATGAACATAATTAAGTAAACGTTCTGACTGAACTTTTTCTCAATATTTAAGATTAGTTAGACCATCATTCTTAATTTTAACCCTAAGAGTGGGGAGGAATATGTACATACTCTTATAACGAAGATTTGATATTGTTCATGAGCTGCAGGACATACTAAATACACAGTGGACACAGAAATGGTATCTCCTGAGTAGAGCATGATAACCAGTAATATATTTGATATATTAAACAGTACATATAAATTATTAAATATCTAATACATGACTGTTTCATGGTTGCTGCCACCAATATCAAGGACCACAATGGAAATAAGTGAAAATCATTTTTCTGTTTTTTGTGTTATCCTTGGTATTGTGTGTGCATTCCATTGTTTACTATGTATATTGGTGTGATAACATATTTGTTGTTGTCTGCATTATGTAGTAACTATGTTATGTTCATATTTTACCAAATAAAATCAATCAATCAATCAACTGGCCCATATCCATATTTGTTTCCTCTCATTTCAGGTACACTCCACTGGACTACGCACTGATGGGGGAACATCATGAGGTGGCTCAGTTTCTTCTTGAGCAGGGAGCTCTTTCCATCACAGGTAAATAGGTGCCATAATAAGGGTCCATCACAGGTAAATATGGGTGTAAAAAGCAGTCCTTCACAGGTAAATAGGGTTGGAAAAAGGGGGTCCATCACTAGTAAATGTAGTGGACAAATGGGGTCCAAAAAGTGGTTCCATCACTGGTAAATAGGGTGGAAAAAGGGGGTCCAAAAAGAGGTCCATCACAGATAAATAGGGTTAGAAAAGGGGTTAAAAAAGAGGGTCCATCACAGGTAAATAGGGGTGGAAAGGGGGTCAAAAAAGGGGTTCATCACAGGTAATTAGGGTTGGAAAATGGGGCCCTTCACAGGCAAATATGATTGAAAAAAGGGAGTCCATCACAGGTAAATAGGAGTAGAAAAATGGGGTCCATCACAGGTAAAGGGTTGAAAAAGGGGTCCAAAAATGGTTCCATATTAGGTAAATATGGGTAAATAAGGGTCCAAAAAGGGGTCAATCACAGGTAAATAGGGGTTCAGTAGGTACCTCTCTCCATCACAGGTACCCAGGAGTTGTATTGCCAAATGATATATTGAAATTTTATTTCAAAGCGGCGCAATAGGGGGCATTGTGTTTCTGACAAACACATCTCTTGTTAGTAACAAAATTTGATTTACATCTGTCCATCTAATCTAATCAGGGACGATACTTGACGCACATGCATGAAGCCAAGTTTTCCTAGACCGAGGCTCATATCCTTGTGTTAGTTGGTTGTTTTTCTCTTTTCTTCAGGAATTCAGGACATTGCAGCCTTGAAAATCCAGTCAGCATTTAGGGGATACCGCGTACGGAAAACGTTCAAGGAAAACAAACGGCTCCTTATGAAGCATGAGCAGTTGAAAAAAGAAGCTGCAAGGTAAACATACAATGTCTTATAAGGACCTGGGCCAATAATTTTATAGGCCTTTACCAGAGCTCCAGATAAGGATTTGTGAAATTAGTAACGGTACTGCCACTGACAGAAAGAAAAGGAGTAACGCTGAAAATTAATATGTACCTGTACTACTATATCCTAAAATACAGGTAGTACTGTACTACCCGTGTTCTTGTATATTGAAGGGTGCATAACTGACTTTACAGAAACATTTGCAGCAATTATAATAAATATATTTAGCTTCTTAAACAGTTACTTTATTAGGTTTTCCATTCTGCAATATGATACAAATAAAACTACACATTAAAACGCATGACTAAATACTATTTCTTCATTTTTCTTGACAATAAAACACAATCCAACTAGTAAGCTAAGTAAATGAAAACTAATGTCACTGTCTCATTTCAAAAGAATCATTGCTTTAGCAGTTAACAGTCAAAGTTGCAAAGTAGCCACCGATGCAATCAAATTGTTTACTATCGGTGCGACAATGTCTTTTTCTGGGTTTACAGATTGAATATCAGGATAGTTGGACGACCGTATGTAGCCATTATATGACAACAAAGTGTGTGTTGTTTTGAAACCGAAAGTTAGCCGGCCTTTCCTTGCGCGCAGACATATTGTTTTTGACGGGTTTATGAGTTACTGGAAATCACGCGACATAATAGACAATAATATCGGAACCCAGTCTATATTTTTTCGGTAATTTAAATTAACAAAAAGTGCCGTTAGGTTAGAGACCAACAAATCACGCCGCGCTGACGCAGACGTATCGGTACGGCCAGACATTTTTCGTAAATGCGTAAAAGGGATATTAAAGTCGTAATTGTACATCCAGTTTATAAGAATAAATGCGTAAACCTTCATGAAAAAGCCGTATTTACGGCTGTGCGGCCCTTATCTGGAGCTCTGACTTTACGGAAGTCTTACCTTTTTTATAAGTTGTCCATTAGGGAAACTTGCAGATCAAATTTCTCTGATGAGGAAAACGTTTAAGTCCATAAGGGAAACGTTAAAATGAGTTGGTGAATAATGGCACAGAGCCCATACTCTTAAAGCTTCTTAAGGAAAACTAAATTTCTTGCGTCTATATACGAACATTTACAAGTGAACGTGAGATTGGGTTTGGGCAGTTCATGATAGCTACTTTGTGCTTCTGATGCTGCCAGAAGACAATCTCACGTTTGCTCGTAAATTTTCAGATATCGTCGCGGGAAATTCAAATGGAATATATTGTCAAAAAAATACAAAAAAATACGAGCATTTTGTATCTCATTAAATCTAAGTTGCCATAGCTCATCTACAGTTTAAATTTTGGCTATTGATATAAGGAACACTGACTTTTTATACGCCCGTATAAAATACGGGACGTATTATGTGAAACCCCTTGGCGGGCGGGCGGGCGGCGGGCGGGCGGCGGGCGGAAGGCATCACTTTGTCCGGACTCTAATTCAAATTGTATTCATCCGATCTTCACCAAACTTGGTCAGCAGTTGCATCTAGTTGATATCTAGGCCAAGTTCGAATATGGGTCATGCCGGGTCAAAAAACTAGGTCATAGGGTCAATAAGTGCATTTTCAAAGGGGCCACTTTGTCCGGACTCTATTTCAAATTGTATTCATCCGATCTTCACCAAACTTGGTCAGCAGTTGCATCTAGTTGATATATAGGCCAAGTTCGAATATGGGTCATGCCGGGTCAAAAACTAGGTCATAGGGTCAATTAGTGCATTTTCAACGGCGCCACTTTGTCTGGACTCTAATTCAAATTGTATTCATCCGATCTTCACCAAACTTGGTCAGTAGTTGCATCTAGTTGATATCTAGGTCAAGTCCGAATATGGGTCATGCTGGGTCAAAAACTAGGTCAAAGGGTCAATTAGTGCATTTTACTTTGTCCGGACTCTAATTCAAATTGTATAAATCTTATCTTCACCAAACTTGGTCAGTAGTTGCATCTAGTTGATATCTAGGCCAAGTTCGAATATGGGTCATGCCAGGTAAAAAACTAGGTCATAGGGTCAATTAGTCCATTTTCAACAGCGCCACTTTGTCCGGACTCTTATTCAAATTGTATTCATCCGATCTTTACCAAACTTGGTCAGTAGTTGCATCTAGTTGATATCTAGGTCAAGTTTGAATATGGGTCATGTCGGGTCAAGAACTAGGTCATAGGGTCAATTAGTGCATTTTCAACGGCGCCACTTTGTCCGGACTCTAATTCAAATTGTATTCATCCGAAACTTTTAAACAACTTTTTATCCTGCGTCAAAGTAATATGGGGGTATAAGTCACATTCAGTGACAAAGCTCTAGTTCAAGTTGAATTCACCAAACTTGGTCAAAGGTAGTATATAGATTATATATCAGTCAGGTCTGATTGGAGACATGCAACCGATTAACACATGCAATATTTTTATGCAATATTTTTATCCAGTTTTATTTTGCAATATTTTCATCGGGTTTATTTTTTTCGCGATTTTTGAAACGAGTTATTTTTATACGCCCGTTTTTTCAAAACGGGGCGTATTATAGTTTCACCCTTGGCGGCGGGCGGGCGGCGTCCACAGCAGTGCCCGCTCTCTAAGTCAAATAGTTTTCGTCGGATCTTCACCAAACTGGGTCAGAAGTTGTATCTAGACAATATCTAGGTCAAGTTCAAATATGGGTCATGCGGGGTTAACTACTAGGTCACAGGGTCACTTAGTGCATTTCAATTATTTAGCATGGTGTCCGCTCTCTAATTGAAGTAGTTTTCATCCGATCTTCACCAAATTTTGTCAGATGTTGTGTCTAAATAATATCTAGGTCAAGTTCAAATATGGGTCTTGCCAGGTCAAAAACTAGGTCACGAGGTCACTTAGTGCATGGTGTCCGAAACCTTCAAACGGGCGTATCTTGTGACAGTTTGGCACTCTTGTTATGAAATATTTTACGAAATATTTGTTGATTTTGAGTATTTATGGGGCTTTAAATATCTTCCTGTTCATGCTGATGTATTTTTGCATTAAAATGTTCCAGAATAATAAAATATTTTGGGGATACTTGTTCTAAAGTACATAATATTTGCATGCATACTTTTCCTTTCGGAAGTACGCCACTGAGCAATTCAGAAAGAGAGAAGACACCAAACCCAACATGAGATTGAGGAGCGTTTACATAGTGTCTCACTAGTCGGTAGCTTGTTCAGGAAAACAAGGCTTAATGCATGTTCCTAAAGTGTCGTCCCAGACTAGCCAGCACAGGCTCATCATGACAAACTTCTTCTGATTTAGGAATTTTGGGCTAAGAAAATACTTCCTTTAACCCTTTACCCTAGATACATATTGTCACGCATTTGAAGTCCCTTCGAAAGTTATATGTAATTGAAGACCTTTCTTACTAGATTCAAGTTTTGAAGGCTTCATTTCCAAACCTAAGATATGGATGAGCAGCAAACAGCATAAAACCTGAACAGATTGCGAGTTACTCGCAGGCAGTTCTGGTTTAATACTGTTTGCACATAGCAATTTTCTCTTTGCTTCTGAGTGGGTAAGAGTTAAATGAAAAATACCATAAAAGCCAGAGTGTACCGTAAAAAGTTGTGTATAAGGCGCACTTTTTTACCCTAAAATTTCATTTTAAAAACTTGATGCGCGTTATGCACAACTACAGCCATGCGAAGACATTTTTTCCCTGTCAGTTACCCAGTTGCGGTAATTTGCATCATTCTGTTTTCCGGTGTTTTAACTGTAACTATGTTAATAATAGTGTTATATTTACGATCTGAATAAGATGGACAAACATTATAACGTTAACATAAATATTTTCTATCTTTTTCAGGTACGTACAGAGCATTGAAATCAAATAAATTTGAAGGAGAGAATGAAAAACAAGGAAGCCATTTTTATTTAAATGTTATTGTTTTCCCACAATATTATACCCTACTGTACTAGGGTTACACAATTTATTTGGGGGCACTTGTCGATTTACAATAGTATGTCGGCAAGGTCTTTCCCGATATATTTATGAATATTTTTCTTGCTTTTCAAATGTGTTAATAAAATTGATGTTGTGTTTGTTTACACGTTTTCATACGTCTTGTCAAGATTGGGGATGTGATTATCGAGCAATTTGCGTCACCTGTCAAGTTTTGTGTAGCTGGGCTATTATCAAAACATGCGAACCAGCAAACGGCTTCACACACCTCCATTGTTTGTTTATCGCCGGTAATGTCGTAATGGTGTTGAGAAGTTTGAGTCGTTTAAGTCTCCTGTCAATTATAGACACTCGAAAAGAACGCATGATATCGGCATTGTAAATAAAACATGCGGTTGTGAATTAGTCATGCATGAATAACCACGTGACAATACCAATCAATAATGTCAGTTTCTTAGTTATAACTAATCCATCCGTTGTGTACTCCACGATAAAATCGTGGACAGTTACTTCGGAGACATATGATGAAAACCTTGATGGTATCCTCGTGGAAAGTGTGCATTTCATGCATAATTCATTTAAATCCAAACATTAATTTTTACGCATAATATGATTTAAATAAAACACAAACTAGTTGTATCGTTATCGTCTTTAGAATAATTAATAATGGAAGCAATAAAAGAACACGTAAGATCGGCAATCTAAATATAACGATTTTCAGTTAGCCTGCGGTACGAAATTTTTCCCCCGATTTTTTTGCTTCAAAAACTTTTTTCCCGTTTTTTTACCTTAAAAAAGTAGATGCGCGTTATACATAAATGCGCGTTATACACAACGTTTTACGGTAAATTAAGCCCAGTTTTTCCAGAATGCTGTTTATATTGGTATGCATACTTTTCATTAGTATTTTTCACACAGGAAGCGAGCCACAGAGGAATTTAGGAAGAGAGAGGACACCAAACACCGCCGTGAGGTCGAGGAGCGTTTACGCAGGGTGTCTCTAGTCAGCAGCTCGAAACCTAAATCATCGGAAGAGAAACCGCCGCGCAGAGAATCGGTCAGGAAGTAGGTCAACAGTCGCGCACAGAAAAAAACGTCGTAGAAAAAACCTTGTCCTGTTAAAAAACAGCCAACAGGTTCGGATTTTTTTTATCAGGCATGATAACAAATGAGCCTGTCTCTGGGAATATTTGGACTTGATGCATGTGGCTTAAGTATGGTCCCATATTAGCCCGTGCAATCTGCGTAGTCTAATTAGGGAGGATCGCTGTATGCTTTTATGGAAATTTTAGTTGAATTTTTTTCTTCTAAACGAAAATCCACTGTAGAAGGAAAGTGTTGTCTCAGAAGAGCCTGCGCAGGCTAATCTGGGACGATGCTTTGTGCACATGCATTAAGGACATTGTTCCTAAAGACCGCCTCATATCAATATCCACCCATGTATCCTTCTATCTGGTAACATGTATACCATCTCTAATTTCCATTTACCAATATACAGTGTCTTTTACTTCACAATGTTCTCCTGTCTTCGAGAATTAAGGCATGTTGCACGCTTTCCATGCTTTGATTTTTATCTTTAAAATACTGTTAAAGGGAAAGCATTTTGGGGGCAAAATATTAAATGTATTAGCATGTAAAAGAAATCTGTTGAAAATTTAAGCATTTGAAAATAAAAGTGGAAAGCAAAGTGAATAAATAGTGAAAATAGCATGACCAGTGAAACATCAAATAAATATTTTTATGTCCCCCACTATAGTAGTGGGGGACATATTGTTTTTGCCCTGTCTGTCTGTCTGTTGGTCTGTCTGTTGGTCTGTTGGTCTGTTTGCGCCAACTTTAACATTTTGCAATAACTTTTGCTATATTGAAGATAGCAACTTCATATTTGGCATGCATGTGTATCTCATGAAGCTGCACATTTTGAGTGGTGAAAGGTCAAGGTCAAGGTCATCCTTCAAGGTCAGAGGTCAAATATATGTGGCCAAAATCGCTCATTTTATGAAGACTTTTGCAATATTGAAGATAGCAACTTGATATTTGGCATGCATGTGTATCTCATGGAGCTGCACATTTTGAGTGGTGAAATGTCAAGGTCAAGGTCATCCTTCAAGGTCAGAGGTCAAATATATGTGGCCCAAATCGCTTATTTTATAAATACTTCTGCAATATTGAAGATAGCAACTTGATATTTGGCATGCATGTGCATCTCATGGAGCTGCACATTTTGAGTGGTGAAAGGTCAAGGTCAAGGTCATCCTTCAAGGTCAGAGGTCAAATATATGTGGCCCAAATCGCTTATTTTATGAATACTTTTGCAATATTGAAGATAGCAACTTGATATTTGGCATGCATGTGTATCTCATGGAGCTGCACATTTTGAGTGGTGAAAGGTCAAGGTCAAGGTCATCCTTCACAAGGTCAAGGTCATCCTACAAGGTCAAACATCATATAGGGGGACATTGTGTTTCACAAACACATCTTGTTTGTTCTTATATTAGACAATTTACAGATATCTCTTTGAAGACGCCAATTTGTGCTTATCTTGCCCTGTGTTTTTCAAGGATTCAAACATGAATGAAAATTAATGTGGATTCTGATAAAAAAATAGCATGCCAAGTGTTCAAAAACAGAAAAGCAAATTATTCTTTTTGAATACAAAGTATTCAAATTTCTTAAACATTTATCACTACTTTATTGACCCACAATATTCCTGCACTAACTTTCTCCATTCGTCTGCTAGAATGTTAAAGTTAAAGGCTTTCTAGAAGGATATAAACAACATTTTTATGTCCCCCACTATAGTAGTGGGGGACATGTTGTTTTTGCCCTGTCTGTCTGTCTGTCTGTTGGTCTGTCTGTTGGTCTGTTTGCGCCAACTTTAACATTTTGCAATAACTTTTGCTATATTGAAGATAGCAACTTCATATTTGGCATGCATGTGTATCTTATGAAGCTGCACATTTTGAGTGGTGAAAGGTCAAGGTCAAGGTCATCCTTCAAGGTCAGAGGTCAAATATATGTGGCCAAAATCGCTCATTTTATGAATACTTTTGCAATATTGAAGATAGCAACTTGATATTTGGCATGCATGTGTATCTTATGGAGCTGCACATTTTGAGTGTTGAAAGTTCAAGGTTAAGGTCATCCTTCAAGGTCAGAGGTCAAATATATGTGGCCAAAATCGCTTATTTTATGAATACTTTTGCAATATTGAAGATAGCAACTTGATATTTGGCATGCATGTGTATCTCATGGAGCTGCACATTTTGAGTGGTGAAAGGTCAAGGTCAAGGTCATCCTTCAAGGTCAGAGGTCAAATATATGTGGCCCAAATCGCTTATTTTATGAATACTTTTGCAATATTGAAGATAGCTACTTGATATTTGGCATGCATGTGTATATTATGGAGCTGCACATTTTGAGTGGTGAAAGGTCAAGGTCATCCTTCACAAGGTCAAGGTCATCCTTCACAAGGTCAAGGTCATATATAGGGGGACATTGTGTTTCACAAACACATCTTGTTCTTACTATAATAATGTTTTATATATCATGCAGTCACATAAAGATCAGATTGCCTTAACTTTTAAATAATTTCTTTAAAGATATATGGCATCATAAATTGATTCTATTTATGCCCCCCTTCGAAGAAGATGGGGTATATTGCTTTGCACATGTCGGTCGGTCGGTCTGTCTGTCGGTCGGTCCGTCCACCAGATGGTTTCCGGATGATAACTCAAGAACGCTTGGGGCTAGGATCATGAAACTTCATTGGTACATTGATCATGCTTGCAGATAACCCCTAAAGATTTTGAGGTCACTAGGTCAAAGGTCAAGGTCACGGTGACCCAAAAAAGTAAATGATTTTCGGATGATAACTCAAGAACGCTTTTGCTTAGGATCATGACACTTCATAGGTACATTGATCGTGACTCGCAGATGACCCCTATTGATTTTCAGGTCAAGAGGTCAAGGTCACAGTGACAAAAAACGTATTCACACAATGGCTGCCACTACAACGGACAGCCCATATGGGGGGCATGCATGTTTTATTCTATTTACATGTGGTGACAAAAAATAAGTGAACTTATCTTTGGGCCATAAACTAGTATATAAGATAATGGTTGATTGTAAAAAAACAACCTTGTGGGAAAAACTATTTGATAAGATTATCACTGAAACATATATATTTACAAAATGACTCTGGAAAAAAATGGTATAAAAGATTTAAAAAAAGGAAGGCAATATTTTTGTAAGGAACAATTTCATTTGCGCAATAAAAAAATGTTTTCATATTGTTATTTATTTGAGAGGATGAATTATTTCTTAATATCTCTAGACTCTATTGCATGGAAAATAATATTAAAGATTCAAAAAACAGGGAAGGCAATATTTAAAAAAAAACATTTGGTAAGTGAAACTTCTGTTTTCATCTTGTTATTTATTTGAGAGGATTTATTATTTCTTAAAATCCCTAAGGATAATTACTTTGACTTTTTTTAAGATTGAAATATAGAGAAGGAACAAAAAAAGGAACAATTACATGTGCGAATGATGAACTTATGTTTTCATCATGTTATTTATTTGAGATTTTTTTTTTCTTAAAATCCCTTAGGATAGTTAAACTGAACAATTATGAAAAGAAATGAAAAAATGGCCGAAGTTTAACCAGGACAAGTGTTTGAATGTTAATTATTTTGAGTTTGGAGTTCCTTTTTACACCTAATTGTGTTTTTAGTTTTAGGAAGAAATTAAACAATGAGTTTTTAATTCCTAAATGTGTGGCTAGTTTTGGTTGAGTGGTGTGGTTTGGTTTGATGAGTTCTAATTTGGACGAAAATTATTCTGGTGATGCTAATGAAGTTGAATAACAAAAAGTACTTTTTCTGAATTCATTATTTTTCTTCAATAACCAGTTTTCATTGATTTTAATGGTCTGTCTTAAGTTATGAAATCAAATGTTCAAGAGCTTAAACGTGCAAATTCTACTTTAAACTTTATAAAACAATCCCCAAATGTGTTATCCAACAAAAAGGCTGATTGTTTTAATCAACAAAATTTAAGGTGAGCAAAATTATATGATATCACAGCATCAGCTTAGTATTGGTGAGCTATACAAGAAAATTCACAAGTAATTTAACATGCTGGATTAGATTACTTCAGCTCTTACTTTTGACTTTGTGTTTTAGTTTTACCCAACAACTTACAAACGTAGGTATAGATGCACGCTTTGTTCAGATTTTCCTAAAACAAATATTCTTTTGTGTTAATCATACGAGTGGCACTCAGGGAAAGAGGGCCGTTATGAATGTTCCTAAAGTGTCCTTCAAGATTAGCCTGTGCAGTCTGCACAGGCTAATCAGGGACGACACTTTCCACCTAGACTTGATTTTTGTTAACAAGGGACTTTCTTAAATGAAAAATTCCATTAAAGCAGAAAGTGTCTTCCCTGATAAGCCTGTGACTGTGGACTAAACAGGCTCATCTGGGATGACACTTTTAGCACATTCATTAAGCCCCATTTTCCCAGAGCACAGCTCTTCTGTTTTGATGTTATTGTTCTATCTTTTTTCAAGGACTCTATCAATGAGGGACCTTTGTCTGTTGCCAAACTTATTTTTTCAGATTCTACTACTAAAAGCACACCTCTTATTACAATGTGGATTTGTCCTATTTGTAATGTCTTCCTTATATTATGAAAGGGACGATTTAAGTACTTGTTATTGTTTTTTCCAGTTTTTGCACTTAACTTGTCAGTAGATCTTCTTTTGAATTGTCCATTTTAGATATGGGTAAATCAAGGATCGAGTATGGGCAATGAAAAATGGAGAATGGGTAAATCAAGGATTGAGTATGGATAAATGAAGGATTGAATATGGGTAAAGCAAAGATTGAGTATCAGAAAATCAATCATTGAGTATGGGTACATCAAGGATTGAGTATGGGTAAATCAAGGTTTGAGTATGGGCAAAGCAAGGATTGAGTATGGGTAAATCAAGGATGGAGTATGGGAAAATCAAAGATTGAGAATAGGTGAATCAAGGATTGAGTATGGGTAAAGCAATGATTGAGTATTGGTAAATCAAGGATTGATTATGGTTAAATGAATGATTGAGTATGGGTAAATTAAGGATTGTGTATGGGTAAAGCATGGATTGAGTATTGGTAAAGCAAGGATTGAGTATGGGTAAATTAAGGATGGAGTATGGTTAAATGAAGGATTGAGTATGGGTAAATCAAGGATTGAGTATGGGTAAAGCAAGGATTGAGTATGGGTAAAGCAAGAAGTGAGTATGGTTAAATGACAGATTGAGTATGGGTAAATCAAGAATTGAGTATGGTTAAATGAAGGATTGAGTATGGGTAAATCAAGAATTGAGTATGGTTAAATGAAGGATTGAGTATGGGTTAATCAAGGATTGTGTATGGGTAAAGCAAGGATTGAGTACGGCTAAATCAAGGATTGAGTGTGGGTATGTTGAAAATTGATAAAAAATGGTTTTGCAATTGATGCAACTTCCAATTCCATTGGGGTGATTATTAGAGCTTTGTTATCAATTGTAAAAAACTATATGTTAAAAATTGATATTAAAATATATTTAACCCGTAGCGTAAGTTGAAAATTGAAACAAATAAAAGTTATGCAACAAGTAACAAATGTTGAAAATTGATAAAAATGTTGTTCAACTATTTTGATATAGATTTTCAAGGACGTGATTAGTACATTTTGCTACGCATTTATATAGCGACATTGTACTATTTTTTTTCTAAAAGAAGCATATTTGTTCCACAGTCATTACAGAGGCACACTGTAAGACCAACATATTACACAACCTAATAGACTTAATTATTTGAAGTTATGAAGGTAATTATATTTCTGTTCATTTCATCTAGCTGTGAGCGATTATGTATGCAAATGACTGTCAATATTTTCCTAACATATTTAGGTCAATATTTGGCATTTCAAAAGCTTCGTGGATTAAGTTTTTGAACATTTTAATATAATGGTTTTAATTTTAAAAACATAAAGCATAAAGTTATGAAACAAGATATATTATTATTTACATAAAATATTTATTAATTTTCTTTGTTTAGTGCAATGTATTCAATGGTTTGTGGCATTTAATGTGAAGTATGAAATAATTGTAAGTCAATTTTTTTAGGCAGATTTAATTTTTATTAGTTTTGTTTAAATACTTACATTTTTGGATAATTGTTAATAATGTATCGGTTATACACATAAGGGACTATTAAGTTAATCTTTTTAGTTTGTGTTAACTCTACTGTGGGATTGCCGATGTCAAATTGATGCACGCGTTTTAAAAGGATTGGCATTTACATTGCATCATTCATGAAACAAAGTTTAGAATAATCTGTAATAGTACTATTGTTTTGGATTTGGAAGTGAGAACAAGTCTGAATTTATAAAGATTCAGTTTCAGTCGTAAAAGCATGGAGTTACATCACGAGGACGTATTGGAAAATTTTAGGTGAGAGGTATTGGCAAATAAGGAGGGGGTTTTGATGGTACATTGATATTAACATTTTAAAACATATAGTTCATTTGCAGAGAATTTCTTTTGTTGTTTCCGGTGTATTCGTTTATTGTGACAGTGGTTTTTAAGAACAAAGTTGGTGCTTATTTTAGGTTTATGTTTATATTTTTGAGTGGAACTTTGTAGACCTAACATTTGTTGATATGAATATAAAGAGACCATTACTGTATTGCAGCTAATGCAAATTTGGCTATTGCAACTATTACCGCTATAATTGCATCTGTTGCAACCATTGCAGCTTTTGAAGCCATAGCAGATATTGCAGCCATTGTAGCTATTGCATCTACTGCAGCTATTTTAGCTATTGCAGCTATGACAGCTATTGCATCTATGGCCGCTATTGCATCAATACATGATTTGTTGTGGGGGGCATATTGGATATAATTTCTTCTTAGCAACCATGAGGTTCTGGGTTTTATAGCCTCATATTGGCAGTGTTCTAAAAAAAATTCTATAACATAAAGTACTGGTTCTTCCCTGGAAAAGGACTCCAAAGTGTCTTAAACTTTTCCCACTCAGATACACACTTTGACGTATTTGTAGTCCCTAAAAAAACAAACTAAATTTTAAGACCTTTCTTACCAGATTCAAGTTTTAAAGGCTTCATTTCCAACCCTATGATACTGATGAGCAGCAAACAGCATAAAACCTGAACAGACTGCGAGTTTCTTGCAGGATATTCTGGAGTTATGCTGATTTCAAATTGCTTGTAAGCAGAAAAGGGTTAAAAGCCATAAGTTGTGCATACCTTATGCTAAATTAAATTGGTTTCAACCAACCAAGATAAAGAAGAATTTTATTTTTAAAGAAATCACCAAAGTTACTTAGTCTTGCCACCAGAAACTTGATACACCCCGTTAGGTTCCTTTATAAATTGTGTTTTTCAGGGACCCTCTGCAAATAATAATTATTTATTTGAATTAAACATATATGTACACTGGTCATTAATTGTAGAGTTAGTTTTGTGGGAAAATTAAATCTTTTATTAAACAAAACTACAGTAAAAAATTATTGAAAGGTAATGATAGTAAAAGTTCTTTGTCTCTTTCATTAGTTTTACTTTATGCGACAAGATTCAAATGCGATGACCTCTTGACATTTAAAACTTTCTAATACTTTTATTCCATTGGAGAGGTCCAAGATTTATGAGTAACCAAATACTTTACTCCATGTTTTATGATTAACAAGACACTTGAAATTGAAAACCGTGATAGTATTTCACATATTCAACAAAGGGTTTACAAGGTGCTTGTTATTATGCAAAGCCCATATGAACGGCTTATTATGCAGACAGTCTGTAACTTGTATCGCCTGATTGGGTTTTGTTAGTTTTAATTACATGCGAATAAAGCACTCAAAACTTTGAATGTCTACATTATTTGTTGTCTATAAGTATTGTTACTATTGTTAAGGTTTTTTAATAAATAATGAAACTCTCTTTTTTAAGTGTAGTGATAGCATGGAGAAAATATATAATTAAAATGTGGAAATAATTTATTTAAAAAGTGAGAGAAAAAAATTGCATGAAGAATGGATTGTTATTAGTCCGGAAAAAATGTGTGTTTCTAGCTGCTAATTTATTTTGAAATAAAATATATTGTTAAATACCAAATATTTGGAAATGTTCTATTTAATGTACATTATAATTAAAGTGAATAGTAACCAATTTTATATTTTATTTAATCTTTTTCTGTCATACAAAAATGTATGTTTAAAATGTACAGAGACTGAAGTCAGAGTTTTCAATAGCATATCAGTATTTTTGTATTGTTTTATTATGGATTGAAATACCCCGGTAGTATTATCACTACTTAAAAATGTTCTGTGAAATTTTCTTAATAATCAATTAATTTATATAAATTAGTGGAAAAATGTTTAGGGAACCTATAAACAAACAAATAACTATATTAAAGACTTGTGTGTATTTTGAATTGTTTGCTTTTAAGTAGCTTAAACAATTGTATACTCTCGCTTAAGACCTAACAAAAGATATATATATTTAATGCTTTTTCAAATATCTGGAGATGTCTTAATACTGGTTACTTATATGGATCAAGGATTATATTTGTATGAGATATCCGGATATATAGGATTAAAAATGGCTGATTGTGTAGTAATACATTCTTTTGTTTACACATGTTGAAAAAAACTGTTGTGAAAATACTAATGCTTGTTGATTCTCTAAATTAAATGATTCTTAAGTCTGTTGGAATGTATATTATGTTGTTGTTTTTCATCTTCATATGAAATGAAATAAGATTTGTTAAAAATTATACGTCATTTGAATTGAAATCAAGTTTTTCTTGGTTTTCTTTAATGTCCAATTATTGTGTGGAGTTTTATACATGTGGAAAATTGAGTTATTTTGTAAAATGAAACAAGGTTTGAGTTTCTTGTAAATGGCATACTTTTTAAGAAATGGTTTTTATGATTGACCTGTGCATTTTTAAAATAATGAAATTTCCTGTAATGAATTGAACTTTCTCATTCAGTGGATAGTGTTTAAAAATAAATGTTGGACATATTCACTTCTTATAAAAATTGCTGCTAACATATGAACAATGATTGACAGTAAAAACATACATATTGCCAGCAGGGATATTATAAGTTTATAAGGATTTTGATCTTGGAAGTGTTACTTTAAAACAAGACATCGAATAATTGAAAATAAAAATATTGACGTGAACAATTGGGAAAGCATTACTGTAAAACAAAACATTTGAAAGATCAAATCGCACTGAACTATTTTAGCAATCTAGATTTAAAAAAAGAAATATAAATACTCCAGATTTTGAATGTTTATAGTGTTAATTTCCATCAATTTAGAAATCTCGTTTTGAAAGAGATACAAAAAAAATCAGATTTTGAATTGCAAAAGTTTTAATTAAAAACAATTTAAAAATTTAGATTAAAAAAAAAACAACCTGAAGATTTTGAATTTTGAAAGTGTTAATTTAATATACAAATCTTTTTTTTTTAAATAAGTGAAAATGGTGATCTAGATTTTAAAAAGAAAAACAGAAACTTCAGATTTTGAATTTTGAAAGTGTTAATACAAAATAATTAAGGCATCCTGATAAAAAAAGAGACAAAAAATGGCGGATCAAAAGGTGGCAACAAGGAGTTTCAAGAAAATGGCAGGAAAGATTGTAACTGCTCAGAAAATAGTTGATGTAGTAGTGACAACCCGGCGAGATGTAATCAGGTATATCTCGTTTCTTATATGTTAGATGTGCAATTTTTAACCCTCAACCACTCAGATACGCATTTTGTCATGTTTGTAGTTCCTTAGAAATTCAAATTAAATTTAGGACATTTCTTATTATTATACCTCTCTTTATTCACAATGGTAAACTCCCTTATGCCATCATGGCATAGAAATACTGTCAGACCCAGGGGGAAAAAATTTACTGTCCAAAAAATGCTGTCGCCCACTACCTTAGCAATGACGTGCAGATTGAAGTCTCTTTGATTGTCCGCGCACTGTTTATGAATGAAGACGACGTCATTTGATTTTCATTGTTGTGGTGACGTCACGTTTTCACATTAAATTGTTTGAAGTTAATACTATGTTACTGTTAGACTTAGAAAACACTTTAAGAGACATACTTAATACTGTTTAACTATTGAATTGTTATGTTCTGTGATACAACATTGACTGTGGTAACCAGTGTACTTTTATTATTGTTATCAAAATATTAATGGTTGTTCATTGCTGAAATTAAATACAATTATTGAATATTAAAATTGTCCATGATTCATATAAATTGTTCAGATTTGAAAAGTTTATTCGGTATAAATAAAATAAATATTACATGTCTGACAGGGTGACAGTAAAATTGTCACCTTTCGGAAAAATACTGTCAACCAAGTTGACAAAATAATTTACTGTCACCCTGTCAGCCATGTAATATTTATATGCTATTTTCAAGTTTTATAGGCTGCAATTCCAAGCATAAGAAACTGATATGCAGTTTGAGCCTCGTTCTGGGGAAAAAGGGCTTTATGCATGTGCGTAAAGTTGCGTCCCATACTAGCCTGTGCAGTCCACCTTGGCTAATCTTTGACAACACTATCAGCTTATACTGTGCATCAAGCGGTGTTCCATACTAGCCTACGCAGTCCGCCTAGGCTAATCTGGGACAACACTTTGCGCTTAGACCGGAATTTCGCTAAGAGGAGACATCCTTTACACTGAAAATACCAATAAAGTCGAAAGTGTTTGCACAGGCTTATCTGCAGGGACCCAACTTAACGCACATGCATCAAGCAGGGACCCAACTTAACGCACATGCATCAAGCAGGGACCCAACTTAATGCACATGCATCAAGCAGAGACCCAACATAACACACATGCATCAAGCAGGGACCCAACTTAGCGCACATGCATCAAGCAGGGACCCAACGTAATGCACATTCATCAAGCAGGGACCCAACGTAACGCACATGCATCAAGCAGGGACCCAACTTAACGCACATGCATCAAGCAGGGACCCAACGTAACGCACATGCAGGAAGCAGGGACCCAACTTAACAAACATGCATCAAGCAGGGACCCAACATAACGCACATGCATCAAGCAGGGACCCAACATAACGCACATGCATCAAGCAGGGACTCAACATAATGCACATGCATCAAGCAGGGACCCAATATAACGCACATGCATCAAGCAGGGACCCAACATAACGCACATGCATCAGGCAGGGACCCAACGTAATGCACATGCATCAAGCAGGGACCCAACGTAGAGCACATGCATCAAGCAGGGACCCAACATAACGCACATGCATCAAGCAGGGACTCAACATAATGCACATGCATCAAGCAGAGACCCAACATAATGCACATGCATCAAGCAGGGACTCAACATAATGCACATGCATCAAGCAGGGACCCAACATAACGCACATTTATCAAGCAGGGACCGAACGTAACGCACATGCATCAAGCAGGGAACCAACATAATGCACATGCATCAAGCAGGGACTCAACATAACGCACATTTATCAAGCAGTGACCCAACGTAACGCACATGCATCAAGCAGGGAACCAACATAATGCACGTGAATCAAGCAGGAACCCGACTTGACGCACATGCATCAAGCAGGGACCCAACATAATGCACATGCAGAGAGAGGGGACCCAACGTAATTACATGCGTCAAGCAGGGACCCAACGTAACGCACATGCATCAAGCAGGGACCCAACATGACGCACATGCATCAAGCAGGGACCCAACATAAGGCACATACATCAAGCAGGGACCCAACATTAACATAACGCATGTGCATGTAGCCCAGTTTTCTCCGAGAACGAGGCTTTTATGAGATGTGCAATGTCTAAGAGCTTAATATTTAATTACATCATTTATTCTATTTCACAGTTGGTTGGTCAGTTTACTGTTACAATGTTGTGTTATTGAGATATGAAATGTTGATATTGTCAGATATTCTTGAATTCATATTATTTATATGATGCAACTTTGATATATTACTTTTATCTTAAATTCTTATAATGTAGATGTGAAACTTTGCTATAGTCATGTACTCTAAGGTTTTTATAATTTAGATAAGCAATTTTGTATATAGTCTTAAATTCTTTCTTATTTTAAATATGAAAATATGATATAGGATGGTGCACTTGAATTAATATAATTAATTAGATTGGCAACTTTTATACAGACTTTTGCTTTTAAATTCTTATACTTATAAATACAATTTTAATATAGTCAGGTAATCTTAAATTCTTATAATTTAGATTTGAAACTTTGATGAAGTCAGGTGGTCTTAGATTCTTACAATTTAGATTATGCATCTTGGATATAGTCGGTCACTCTTGAATTCTTATAATTTAGATGTGCAACTTTAATATTGTTAGTTACATGAACACTTGATTTAATATAATTTAGATGCTCAACTTCTATATAGTCTGTTGCTTTTGAATTCTTATATTTTATAGATGCAGAGTCCCAAGTAATGTTTTTTTTTTATATAGTCTGATAATAATTACTTAATATATTTTGTATCTGAAAATTATATTGTAGGTGTGCAATTTCCAAGTGAATAATTAACAACAATTCAAGCCAAATCGTTTGTCTGCTATTGCTTGGAATAATCTTAGTGATTCAAGACTGAGTCAGGCATTTTGTCAGTGTTTTAAGCAAAAGTCTGTTAGGAGCTTTGCTCTGGGAAAATGGGACTTAATACATGTGCATTCTTAGTGTCGTTCCAGGAAAATGGGGCTTAATACATGTGCATTCTTAGTGTCATTCCAGGAAAATGGGGCTTAATACATGTGCATTCTTAGTGTCATTCCAGGAAAATGGGGCTTAATACATGTGCATTCTTAGTGTCGTTCCAGGAAAATGGGGCTTAATACATGTGCATTCTTAGTGTTGTTCCAGATAAGCCTTTGCAGTCCACACAGAATAATCAGGGGCGACACTTTCTGCTGTTATGGTAGTTATGGTATAAAGGAAGTCTCTTCTTAGTGACAATACAGTCTGTGCTGACTGCACAGGCTCATCAGTGTTGACACTTTACACACATGTATTAAGCCTGGTCTTCCCAGAGGGCAACTTATTTAGTTAATTAGCCAATTATAATAAAAGTACTTCTGATTAGTAGTAGTACAACCACAAGAGAATTTAATATATCTTTCACTGAAATAATTTGCTTTTAATAATGTCTTTAAATCAAATTCAAATAATGCTTTATTGTTATCATTTAAAGTATTAAGGAAAATATTATAATGACATGTATTTGACAAGTACTGTATTATATTAAGTGTTGAAAATCTTAAGTAAATAAGTCCAATTATGTTGTCATCAAACGCACAAGGCTGTTTATGAAAGTTATACCTGTTTCATTTAGGTCCTTATGTCACTGAGCTTTTATTGAAGTACAAATCAGTTTAATGGATTATGAAGAATCAAGTTCGTGAGATTTACATTATTTGTAAAAGGATACTTTAATAAGTTCTTATACAATGTATGTGTGCTTATATTTGTTTAGGCAACAGCAACTTGATCAACTTGTTTGTTGTCCATAAACAAATATTTTGTACAGATTGTATCTAGTAAAATAATAGGAATAGTTATTAAACAACCTTATTTCAGTTTTAATTTAATAACAATCATAATCCTCAACTAAATAATAAAATTAAAAAAACTGAATGATATTTATGATGCAAAACTGAACAATTATAATTACAAACTGATAAATAATGATAATGAAAAAACCCTTATTTGTAGTTATTATTCTGTCTGGTTTATAATTATAATGCCAACATGATTAAGCCCCCCCCCTTAGAAAAAGAGGGGGTATATTGTTTTGCTGGATGTTGGTCGGTCTGTCTGTCGCTAGACCAGTTAATTTCCTATCAATAACTTGTGAACGAATTGACCAATTGGCTTGATACTTCACATGTGCATTAGCATTGGACAGTAGATGACCCGTATGTAAATTGGGGTCACTATCTTAAAGTTCAAGGTAACTGTCAAAATAAGAGTGAAGATTTTTCCGATCATAAACTTGTGAACGGAGGAGACGAATGGCTTAATACTTCCCTGTCAAGGCCCTGTTTGTGGGGGTGGGGGCTCCGATTGCGCAGCTCTTGGTATTAATTATGATTATTAATTATAATGCAATACGTGAATAAGAACAATGAAGCAATTAAGCAGGATGGTAATCATAACTTAATAGTAAATCCTGAGTAATTAACGACGTCGCACACAGACAATCAGGTGATACAAACTTTTCAAGTAGCACTTGTAATCGGCAGCGTGTTTATTAAACAATTGACAGTTTCAAACTGAGAACTGATTTTGCTGTTGTTTTTAGCATGTTTGGCATTGTGTCGCCGCTTTCACAAGTATAATATAATTGCCAAATTATTTGACAATTTAATAACGACGTCGCACGCAGAAAATAAGGTGATACAAACTTTTCAAGTATAATCACGGACAAGATAACGTCGTACGCCCTAAAAATAAAAGACAACAAAAATCAATTACAATACATTTTATTACAAGTATATCAATAAGTGAACATAGCATTCCGGTACACGGTACCGGCCTACAATACAGACTTTAGAGAAAATGCAAATGGCTGCAGGGATGATTCAAAACAACTGACAAGTGTCCAATTTGGCCAGTGTAAGCCCAGTAAACTCGATTTTTTTATAGAAATTTAGTTTATTTTCACCAGAATCTCGCTTATAAGACGAGGCGCCCACTGTAACTTATTACTTTGAGTCTTAAAAATGCGTCTTATAAGCGAAAGTATTAGGTAATTAATTACATTGGCATCTCAAGTGCCGTATATATTTGACGAGCATGGCGAGCTAGTTTGTCTACTTATTAAGATTACAAAATTCTCCTGTAAGTTAAAATTGGCGTACAACTGTATATGAAACGGCCCCCAGGACTGAAGTAAATACACTTTAAAGAAGGCTGGTTTTACAAAATATAAAAGGCATTATAAACAGCAGTTTAAATGGTTTGGCCTCACAATAAAGTGAATTAAGATAGTGATTAGTAGGGTAAATCTGACAATTACAGACATAATGTGAATTTTTTGGCGTCATTAGGTGTGAAAAGTGTTGAGAATATGTGTTATAGTTGTCATGTAAGCAAATATAAATTTCTTGTTTGGCGAGCTTGAATTGTGAGAATTTGTGAAATTCAGTGCACACTGAAAATATTTGAAAATATATATAACAAAAATTATGTCTTAAATTGAATTTATTAGTTTAAGATAACAGCAGTGTGATGATTTTTAAAACTGTTGGAAAAAGACAATGGATATTATGCATGTTAGCCATTTGAAGAAAAAGAATGACATATTTTTATTAGCTGTGAGACTCTGATAGGAGATTGTGAAAAATTACTGGATTTAAAAGACTCCGTAATGGCATTGGTATCAACCATTAAATATTTTATGGTTGTTCAAAACGCTTATAAAGATTTATGTGAAATTTTTAATGCTTGTTTGTATTAATCTGATGACAAGACTGCAAAATATAACAAAAGACATGAAGATTGAATATTAGAATTCATGGAAAAATTAAATTAAATTTTTTCAAATGTCTCTTCTGCAAGAAGATAATCAAACTAGGAAAGAATTTTAAATATTAATATTGGATCAGAAATTGATTTTCCATTAAGGTTCATGCCAAATCCCCGTAATGTCTTAAGATTTTGTCATTATATAAGATAGTGATTTAAGATATTAGAGTCCTTATGATTCTTCAATAGTGAGGTTTGAAAAGTACAAGGATAAATTGAAGGATACACTGGGTATCTCTTTATCAATATTGTGATAAAATCTTTGATTTTCAATCTTGAAGATTGTTGTTTTGACTTCGTGAACTATTTTAAACCTGGACCCCAACCAAAACTGGTGTAATTTTAGAGTTGGAAGACTTAGTGTTTTTGTGTGAATTTATTTGAAACAATTACTTTAGGTGATATTATTAAAGAAGGTGATTTAAAAAGTAGAGTTTTGTAACATGGTGAAAGTATAGTGCACAATTAGTGAATATGTTTTGAATAAATGTTTGCCAAACTTTAGTGCAGTATCATACAACTAAAAAATCTTAGTAAATATTGTTTGTGGAATAAACAAAAAGTGGAATGAACACTATTTGTATTATAAATCTGCAATATGAATGTGTGGAGCATTAAATATAATAAAATGAAAACTATCGACTGTAGAAATTATTGCATTGGGTTCGTTTGGAAACAAAAAAATACATATAAACCTTAAATAAAGATTAATTTCTAGAAATTAAGTGCTGCATCGTTTGTTTTAATAATTTGTTAAAATCCATTAAAACTTACAAAATGAAAACGGACATGTATAGGCCTTTAGTTTCATCCAAAGGAAGAAGAAAGTTGGCAGAAGGCCCTGACTTTAAACCTGGATATGTAAAACCTGTCAGTAGAAAGTCATCTGAGGGCCCTGATTCTAAACCTGGATATGTAAAACCTGTGCGTAGAACCACAACAATAGAAAGAATTACTGGGTAATGATGTTTTATTGCTAATTTTTACAGTCTGTTAACCTTCTGACCCTTAACCCTTTGCATGCTGGGAAATTTGTCGTCTGCTAAAATGTTGTCTGCTGAATTTCTAAAATTAGCATTTTCTTTGAGTTTTTTTCAAAGAATACTATCAGAATAGCAAACTGTTTGGATCATGATGAGATGCCACGTTCTGTGGCGTCTCATCTGGATCCAAACTGTTTGCAAATGCCTTCAAAATTCGGTTCCAGCACTGAAAGAGTTGACGTAGTGGTTGGTACAAGCTTTTCTCCCCCAACAAACGCAAGACCGAACCAAAATTCAATATATTTCAGTAAATCTTAAATAGCTGGATATTGCAAATTAAAAATGTGTCCTAACTTTTGTCAGTCTAGTAAGAAAATTAGGTAGCAGTGCTGGGACACACTCTGTGTCCTCACATAAAGCAGCCTCAGACATCGAAGGACCTCCTAAACAACATAACACATGCACACACATTTAACCAAACTGGTCTACTTTGCCAGTACTGGAAGCACTCTCCCGTTCTAATACCAATAACCAACTTCTGTCCCACTTGATTCATAGATTTGTCAACTCAATCATTAATTTCCAAGTCTTTACAAGTCATGTAGAGTATGTTTTCACCATTTTTGGAACAGGGCTGTGGCCCTTTGGATTGGAAAAGTTCGGGTTTTTTAGACTTAAATTGGGATATTTTTGTTGTTGTTCTGCAAACAGAAACATACAAATTGAGAATAATATTGTAAGCTTGGCTGTTTTTGGAGAAAAACGGAGGTATTGTCATAGCGAGCTCGTCGTCCGGCATCTGCCGTCCAGCGTCTGCCGTGCTAAAACCTTACAATTGGCTCTAAAATCAAAGTGCTTCCACCTACAACTTTGAAACTTCATATGTAGATGCACCTTGATGAGTTCTACACGCCACACCCATTTTTGAGTCACTAGGTCAATGGTGAAGGTCACTGTGACCTCTAAACAAAAACACAAACATTTCTGAAATCTCTCATTTATTCAAAACTACCCCTGCAGCCGAGCATTGGCACCCGTTATGCGGTGCTCTTGTTTTTCATAGTATATTTACTAAAGACCAACTGTCATTTAGGAAAGAAAATATTTGGAATTTGCCTAAATTCGACCAATTACAAGGACGCTGTGGTGTTTGTTGTGTTTTACTCAGTGACAAAAAAGATACTTGATATCTCAATCCATAGGATAAGTGTTCGATTATGAGTAATTTATACATCAACCCATGGAGCTTTTTGTTGTTTTTCATTGGAAACAGAACACAGAGCCCCTTTGCGAACCAAGTGCATGAATACATAGATTTACTGACACCTAGCCTGCAGACTTAAAAAGTAGTTCCCTATTTTCCTCAATACCAAGACTGAACCCGGTTTACTTGCCCCAACAGTCTGGACATTCTAAGCCTTAACTCTTTCAGTGCTGGAACCGAATTTTGAGGGCTTTGCAAACAGTTTGGATCCAGATGAGACGCCACAGAACATGGTGTCTCATCAGGATCCAAACTGTTTACTAATCTGATAGTATTCTTTGAAAAAAAAATCGAAGAAAATGCTAATTTTAGAAATTTAGGAGACGACATTTTAGCAGACGACAAATTTCCCAGCATGCAAAGGGTTAAATAGATGTGAGTCTCCCTCTTGGTAAAATTGAGTTTAATGCAATTTTGTGTGTGCATAAAGTGTCGTTCCAGATTAGCCTGTGCATTCCCCTCAGGCTGATCAGGGAAGACACCTTCTGATTTTATCGTTCCAGATAAGCCTGTGCAGTCCCCACAGGCTGATCAGGGAAGACACCTTCTGATTTTATTGTGTTATTCATTTGACGGAAGTCATTCTTAGATAATCCAGTTTAGACTGAAAGTGTTGTTCCTGATTAGCTTGTACTGCCCAGGTTAATTTGAAAAACACTATTATTGTAAGTTTTGTTTAAAGAAAGTCCCTTCTTAGCAAAAATCCTGTTTAAGGGGGAATTGTTGTCCCTGATTAGCCTGTGTGCAATACACAGGCTAATCTGGGACAACACTTTACGCACCTGTTGTTAGTCTGGTATGTCAGTATAATTCTCACTTTTCTAAATTCAGACTTTATGCTTTTAATTTGACGACAGAGTACCTCTCCACCTTTTAAAGCACAAATAAAACCATGATTTAAAAAAAATCCTTTGACATTGAAGAATTATTTTGACAGGCAGAAATGAAGTACATGTAATATGATAATGTCTTAAAAAGTAATCTATTCATGGAAAATTTCGTTTGACAGGCAGAAAAGAAGTAATATGAGAATGTTTTCTAAAATAATCTAAAGATGATACAATCTAATTCAATAAAATCCAGAATTAAACTATGTATTAGGATCTAATTATGATACGGATTGATTTATGTTAGGCTGTTTTATGGTGACCTTTTAACCGACCTTTCAGGGCCCATATTCACCAACCCATTCTGATATCCAACAAAGAAAATTCTTAAACACAATAAAAATGCCTTCAAGTGCAGGCTCATAAAATTTTCTTATACAATTAACATCTGTTTCTAAATGAGGAATGATATGCCAGACTCTACTTTTGAGTAGTTTTTAAGGATATTCTTTATTTTTAGACTTAAGTCTATGAATCGTTTGGTGAATAGGGGCCCAGAGTTAAGCTTCCATGGTTTAGAAAGTGAAAGTGAAAGTAACTGGAACCTTGAAATGTAGTTTAAACATTTAAGCCTCGCTCTAGGACAACCGTGTTAAATGCATTTGTGGACAGGGTCATCCAAGTCTAAGCCTGAGAAAAGACTTTGTTCCTGAACAGGATTGTTGATGAAAGTCACTTTTAAAAACATACCATAAAAGCAGAAAGTATTGTACCTGATAAGCCTGTGCAGACTGCACAGGTTAATCTGATAAGACACTCAACGCACATGCATTAAGCTCTGTATTTCCAGAGTGTACGTGGGTCATTTAAATTTCTACAATGGGGGTACACACCTTTGAGAAGTGTGGGATATTTGCCAAAGAGCAACACTCCACTATGGAAAAACTATAACATTCTTTTGCTTGTTTTTCATGCTATACAACCATTATTTTTTTTATCCTACGCATGTTGAAGTTAATATTTCGAGCATAGTGGCGTAGAGGATTACGGTGTCAGCCTAGCGATCGGGAGGTCATGGGTTTTATCCCCACTGTTGAGAGTTCCTTTGATCTTCCCCAAAGACACCATGTACTGGTTCTAGTTCACTCTCTAGAGGCCACGTTTATTGTCCAATCTTCATGAAATTTGGTCAGAAGATTGGTTTCAATGATATCTTGGATAAGTTCGAAAATGGTTACGTTTGCTTGAAAAACATGGCTGCCAAGGGGCGGGGCACTTTTCCTTATATGGCTATACAGTCGATTGGTGTATAGCTGATTTTAGTGAGTAATGGATAGCTTAAACGTTTTTTGCAAAATACTTTTATTTATGTTAAGATTTATAGTTTTCTATTAATTGAATACAAAAAGCCTATCATTGTTAAGTCGATTCATGTTTTTGTTGATGTGTGTCAATGTTTACAACTGTTTCTTTTTTCGAAAGCAAAACAAGGTCACGTTATGTACGCACCGTTTTTGTGACGACAGGAAAAGTGCAGACGAATGGTTTCTTGAATTTTGCAGATTTTGTTTGGTAAACATAATGTTCATTGATGTAATATTTTAGTATTATGTGTCCTTTACAAAAGTAAGAATGCTCAGAAACCAAATTGATGCGTACCATATAAAATAAGCATGAAAGCTGCAATTCGGGATTTAGTGAATAACGGACATGTGGTGACCCATATTCAGGAATGTGGGGATTGTCTCAAAATAAAATATAAACTCAATTGAAGTTGTCCAATACACATGTGGTAAGCGTGTGGCTATGATATTAATAAGTAAAAACATCATTTTTAATGAAAAATAATCAAATTATAACGAAAAATCGATTTCTCTGAAAACATATTTTCTGCAATCAAATCTATATATAGATTCAACTCAAAATGACCCGAATATAGGGTGCATCGCTTTGAACAGCAATTACTTCATCAATTGTGCAGCGATTTCCATGAATTTGGTCTTATTCAACGCAGAAATGAATTTCCTTTCTGGAAATGTATATATATTGCAATTATTCTTTACAAATGCTGTGTCAAATTTCAAGAAATAACACGATACACATGTAATCCAATAAAGACCTAAGCGATCCGGTAATGGCTGAATCAGTGTACCATGAAATTCGCGCTGTAAACAATAATATTTTTCGGAAATAAAAAACCGCTGGCATGTTTCAATAGGAAAGACATGTGTCTATCTAGGTTTAATGGTTTAATTACTGAATGCATGGTGTTTACGTTGAAAAAAGACTCGAAGTCCTTAGCTATCCGTTATACACCAATCAGATGTATATAGATATAGCAAAATCTTGTTAACACTCTAGAGGCCACATTTATTGTCCGATCCTCATAAAACTTGGTCAGAAGATTCATCCCAATGATATCTTGGACGAGTTTGAAAATGATGTCGGTTGGTTGAAAAACATGGCCGCCAGGGGGCGGGACATTTTTCCTTATATGGCTTTAGTAAAACCTTGTTAACACTCTAGAGGCCACATTTATTTTCCGATCTTCATGAAACTTGCTCAGATGATTTGTCTTAATGATATCTTGGATGAGTTCAAAAATAATAACCTTGGCTTGAAAAACATTGCTGCCAAGGGGCGGGGCATTTTTCCTTATATGGCTATATATGGCTATAGTAAAATCTTGTTAAATTTCTAGTTTGCTCAATCTTTATGAAATTTGGTCAGAACATTGGTTTCCTGTGTAGTAAAGTTTGGTTTTATTATGTCAATATTATGTGACATTAACTATGTTATGTAATTTTTCATAACACAGAATTTTCGTGGTTAACATTGACTGTTTTAGTCATTAACACATATGATAAGCCTTTCAACTAAGAGATAACTGAAAGAAAGACAACATGTACATGATTTTGCAGTATTTATGCAGTATTTATCCCCCTTGTTTAACCTGGTTCAGTAATCTATTTTTAGTTCTGCTCTGGAATTAGGGAAGATATTGATCATTGATAAATGCACTGTTCTGAGGAAAAATTGACTACTCTGCCATTGATCTCTTCTGAACTGTATAAAATAAGCTGTTATGGCTGATTTATACACCTCTTGATGCTTTCTTGAAAAGTTAACAGCTCTTGAAAAAGGTTGGAATTTTGAAATAATTAAACTCTAAATTATTTTTAACACCAGCATCAAGACATTTTGGCATTATTTTCTAAATAATTCTTATTATTGAGATTATTTTTATTTGGCATTTTCTAAATTAGGAAGACTCTATTCTATTTCAATAACTGTAGTAAATTTTTCTTATTTTTACATTTGATTCACTGAAGTTTCCTAATCTCCATAAATATTGTTCTTTAGGTTAAATTAGACCTATTTTTATGCCCCCTTCGAAGAAGAGGGGGTATATTGCTTTGCACATGTCGGTCTGTCGGTCGGTCTGTCGGTCGATCCGTCCACCAGGTGGTTTCCGGATGATTACTCAAGAACGCTTGGGCCTAGGATCATGAAACTTCATAGGTACATTGATCATGACTCACAGATGACCCCTATTGATTTTGAGGTCACTAGGTCAAAGGTTAAGGTCACGGTGATCCGAAATAGTAAAATGGTTTCCGGATGATAACTCAAGAACGCTCAGGCCTAAGATCATGAAACTTAATAGGTAGATTGATCAGGACTCGCAGATGACCCCTATTGATTTTCAGGTCACTAGGTCAAAGATCAAGGTCACAGTGACCCGAAATAGTAAAATGGTTTCCGGATGATAACTCAAGAACGCTTAGGCCTAGGATCATGAAACTTGATAAGTAGATTGATCATGACTCGCAGATGACCCCTATTGATTTTCAGGTCAAAGGTCAAGGTCACAGTGACCCAAAATAGTAAAATGGTTTCCGGATGACAACTCAAGAACACTTATGCCTAGGATCATGAAACTTCGTAGGTAGATTGATAATTGCTGGCAGATGACCCCTATTGATTTTCAGGTCACTAGGTCAAAGGTCAAGGTCACGGTGACTCGAAATAGTAAAATGGTTTCCGGATGATTACTCAAGAACGCTTATGCCTAGGATCATGAAACTTGATAGGTAGATTGATCATGACTCGCAGTTGACCCCTATTGATTTTCAGGTCACTATATCAAAGGTCAAGGTCACGGTGACCTGAAATAGTAAAATGGATTCTGGATGATAACTCAAGAACGCTAATGGCTACGATCATGAAACTTCATAGGTACATTGATCATGACTTGCAGGTGACCCCTATTGATTTTCAGGTCACTAGGTCAAAGGTCAAGGTCATGGTGACCCAAAATAGTAAAATGGTTTCCGGATGATAACTCAAGAACGCTTTTGCTTAGGATCATGAAACTTCTTAGGTGCATTGATCATGACTCGCAGATGACCCCTATCAATTTTGAGGTCACTAGGTCAAAGGTCAAGTTCATGGTGACCTGAAATAGTTAAATGGTTTCCAGATGATAAATGAAGAACGCTTATTCCTAGGATCATGAAACTTGATAGGTAGATTGATCATGACTCGCAGATGACCCCTATTGGTTTTCAGGTTACTAGGTCAAAGGTCAAGGTCACGGTGACCCAAAATAGTAAAACGGTTTCCAGATGATAACTCAAGAACGCTTATGGCTAGGATCATGAAACTTCATAGGTACATTGATCATGACTGGCAGATGACCCCTATTGATTTTCAGGTCACTAGGTGAAAGGTCAACGTCACAGTGACAAAAAACATATTCACACAATGGCTGTCACTACAACGGAGAGCTCATATGGGGTCATGCATGTTTTACAAACAGCCCTTGTGTAAACTAGATTTTTGAAGCACTCTCTAGACTTACAGGTACTTATATTTATATCAGTTTTTTTGACAGATTTTGAACTTCTTTTTACATTCATTAAGGTATTTGCTGTATGTTGTTCATTTTTAAACGATACTTAGATTCTTTAGACTTGGCTTGTACCTGTTCTTAATTTTCTGTCATTGTTCTTCATTTTCGAGTTCTTGGAATAAAAATTAGTTATTTTTGTTAAAGCTGCCTTGGTTTTCACTTATAAATAAATTCTTTGAGTGTATTTAGGCGTCCCTGACTGAACGCCTTTAGTTAATTGAATTACAACCAGTCAGTACCGGTATATTCATCCTGACTGGAAATAAGAGTTTGTCAAATAAATATTTCCGCATTACATAAGTGCTTACAAAGTTACATTACTTGTAACCGTCCTGTGACCGGTTCATTTGCGTATGCGAAGGAGACCGCACTACCACACCTGCAGGGTTCGACATTAACTTTTTTTACAGCAAGACCGTTGGACCAGCTCCTCTTAAAATGTACTAGCCCGAACCTGATGTCTACTAGACCACAAATGACATAGCAAATGAACACAATTGTGTCATGTAACTGGTTAATCAGGATTTATCAGTAAATAATCAGTGAACATCATATTTTTTTATGCATAGAGTAAAACAATAAAATAAAACTTTTTTTTGCTTTTCTCCGTCAAATTCATTCCATGGGAACTGACTCGATTTTCCATCTAGGATAAAATTGACGTTTTCATGTTTCTTCATATTTACGTTTCGTGTCAGTTTAAACGTCGGGTTCTTTTTTATTAACTGATTTGTCGGACAAAAATCTGAACTTGAACAAAGCCATTCTTTAAATTACATTCTCTTGTCTGCTACGCAAAAATGATTACATTGACGATACCGATTTTCAATAGATGTTGTAAAATCATGCTCTACAGTTTTACGACACTGCAGATAATCATATATATTTATGACAACTTGACCAATAGAAACAAGCAATTTCTGCAGGAAGGTCTCCTTTGCATCTAAAAATATCGATGAATCATGTGAATGCTCCGCATTTATTTAAATACACTTGTTTTGTTTTAATGTAAATAACGGATACGAGAGTAATTTTACACATTAAAAATAAAGGTTTTCACGGCATTTAGTTATAGAGTCATATAAATCAGTATAGATTTTTCTATGTACGACCAGTCGGACAAGCTAGCCGGCAGTTTTACTAGCCCGACCACCGATCTTACTAGACAATGTCTGTCGGACGTGCCTTAGTGTCGAACCCTGACCTGGATAGGACAGTTGAGTTTGATAATGGTTTGGATCGGTAAAAAAACATGGCCACCAGGGTGGGGGGGGGGGGTCTTTTTCCTTATATTTATATAGTAAAAAAGCTCGTGAACACTCTAGAAGTCACATGTTTTGCCTAATCATCATGAAAATTTGTCAAAACATTAGTTATGTGGAAGTCTCGGACAAGTTTGAAAATGGTCGTGATCATTGAAAAAACATGGCCGCCAGGGAGTGGGGCAGTTTTCTTTATATGTATATAGTGACAACATGTGAACAGTCTAAAAGACACAATTTTTTCCCAATCTTCATGAAATTTGGACATAATATTGGAAGAGTTAAAACATGGTTCAGGTCTGTTAAAAAAAACATAGCCGCCAAGGGGCCATTTGTTGTTCATTCTTCATGATACTTGGTTAGAACATTTGCTCCATTGATATCTTGGGCTGCAAAGAACAGGTCATTTCTTTTTATCTCAGGTGAGCGACTTTGGGCCTTTCAAGCCCTCTTGTTCAATATTGAAGATAGCAACTTGATATTTGGCATGTGTATCTCATGGAGCTGAACATTTTGAGTGGTGAAAGGTGAAGGTGAAGGTCATCCTTCAAGGTCAAATGTCAAATATATGGCGTCTGTCCGTCCAAAAACTTTAACATTGGCCATAACTTTTTTAATATTGAAGATAGCAACTTGATATTTGGCATGCATGTGTATCTCATGGAGCTGCACATTTTGAGTGGTGGAAGTTCAAGGTCAAGGTCATCCTTCAAGGTAAAAAAATAATAATTCAAAGCGGCGTTCTCATGAAGCTGCACATTTTGATTGGTGGAAGTTCAAGGTCATTCTTCAAGGTCAAGGTCATCCTTCAAGGTCAAAGGTCAAAAATCAAATAAAAAATTTCAAAACGACATTATCATGAAGCTGCACATTTTGAGTGGTGGAAGTTCAAGGTCATTCTTTAAGGTCAAGGTCATCCGTCAAGGTCAAAGGTAAAAAAAATTAATCAAAGCGGCGTTATCATTAAGCTGCACATTTTGAGTGGTGTAGGTTCAAGGTCAAGGTCATCCTTCAAGGTCAAGGTCATCCTTCAAGGTCAAAGATAAAAAATATATAAAAAATCAAAGCGGCATTATCATGAAGCTGCATATTTTGAGTGGTGAAAGTTCAAGGTCAAGGTCATCCTTCAAGGTAAAAAAAATAATAAAAATTTCAAAGCGGCGTTCTCATGAAGCTGCACACTTTGAGTGGTGGAAGTTCAAGGTCAAGTTTTTCTTTCAAGGGCAAGGTCATCCTTCAAGGTCAAAGGTATTTTTTTATATAAAATTCAAACTGGCGTTTTCATGAAGCTGCACATTTTGAGTGATGGAAGTTCAAGGTCAAGGTCATTTTTCAAGGTCAAGGTCATCCTTCAAGGTCAAAAGTAAAAAATAATAATTTCAAAGCGGCGTTATCATGAAGCTGCACATTTTGAGTGGTGGAATTTCAAGGTCAAGGTCATCCTTCAAGGTCAAGGTCATCCTACAAGTACAAAGGTAAAAAAATAAATATTTCAAAGCGGCCTTCTCATAAAGCTGCACATTTTGAGTGGTGGAATTTCAAGGTCAAGGTCATCCTTCAAGGTCAAAGGTAAAAATAAATAAATATATTTTTTTTTTCAAACATGGTTAAAAAACACAAATATTTATTTTTATTATTTTATTTTTGAAATACCGTCCAACTATCCCCCCCAAGAATCCATCCCCCCAAAAAAACATTTTTTTTTCATTTTTTTTTTTCATTTTTGTAAGATAATGTAAAAAATGACCACACCCCCACACTATACACCCCTCTCCACTCCACCCCTCCCTCCTTTGTGATTGAAATTGAGATAGGTCCCTACACCTTTAAAAAGAAAAATAGATGAGCGATCTGCACCCGTAAGGCGGTGCTCTTGTTTTTGGCATGTCTGTCTGTCATTGTATGTGTGTGTCTGTCCCAAAACTTTAACCTTGCTCATAAAATGAAAACTATGTTCTTTAAACTTCACATGTGCATGCATCTTATTGAGATCTACAATCAAACATGGTTTTAGGTCACTAGGTTAAAGGTCAAGGTCACTGTGATCTTACAAAGTTACAGGCTTTGGACCTAATAAATGTCTATACAATAGCTGCTGCGTGGCTTGAAAGTGCAGTAGGAGGAATTGTGTTTCACAAACACAGCTCTTGTTTATCCATGTAATTTCATGCCGACCAATATAAATTATTTTACAATATTCAAATATACTGTAAAACCATTAAATTTCGTGTGGCACGAACTTTCGTGGATTTCGTTGGTCTGCTGAACCACGAATTCAAGTACCAAAGATTATTTATGCATTTTTAATCCGTTATCAGTCATTTCGGAATGTCATTTGTACTTTTTAAATCAAGCAAGGTATTTAAACTATATATCAATGATTAGACCCTTATACGTGACGTCGTAAAATTATTTGTTTGCAGATTTATCACATATGTCAATTAAAGTTAAAATAGATAGAACGGTTTTCACACGTGTATTTTGAGGACCTTATTACTCAATTGTTACTACTAGGGGACCAATTGTGCTGAGAATTGCAAATATTGTCAAAACAACATTGATGGCAATTAGCGAGCGGAGACCCACAAGTGCGCCGCTTAATCGCTCTTATTGACAATTATCAGCAACACTTTCATGCTTCAGTGCACATTACCCTCAAGTCTTGCTGTCAACACAGATGAGCAGATTATGCTTCATTATTACTCTTGTTGTTTTAATTAAAGTTTAATTATTATGACGGTCAGTTTTCCCCGAAAATTTAAATTCATGAATTAACTTATCAACAAATTAGTTAGTTTTTCAATTGAAATTCACGAAATTACGTGTCAACAAATTAGTTGTTTTTTTATTAAACAACGAAATTTCATACCGACGAATTTCTATGCGTTTACAGTAGATTCATCTTATGTTTTAAGAAGATCATATGCATCTCAGTTAGACTTAGTTTAAACCTATTTTTGCTCTATTTCATAGAAAGCCTAGGGCTTATTTGAAATGCTTCGGTGACCCGAAATAGTAAAATGGTTTCCGGATGATAACTCAAGAACGCATACGCCTAGGATCATGAAACTTCATGGGTAGATTGATCATGACTCGCAGATGACCCCTATTGATTTTGAGATCACTAGGTCAAAGATCAAGGTCACGGTGACCCGAAATAGTAAAATTGTTTTAGGATGATAACCCAAGAACGCATACGCCTAGGATCATGAAACTTCATAGGTAGATTGATCATGACTCCCAGATGACCCTTATTGATTTTGAGGTCACTAGGTCAAAGGTCAAGGTCACGGTGACCCGAAATAGTAAAATGATTTTCGGATGATAACTCAAGAACACTTTTGCCTAGGATCATGACACTTCATAGGTACATTGATCGTGACTCGCAGATGACCCCTATTGATTTTCAGGTCACTAGGTCAAAGGTCAAGGTCACAGTGACAAAAAACGTATTCACACAATGGCTGCCACTACAACGGACAGCCCATATGGGGGCATGCATGTTTTACAAACAGCCCTTGTCTTTTCATCTCGTCTATCAATTAACTCTATATATGATTATTTTTAGCTTTTGTGATTTATTATAATTGATTTGTAGTAAGAGAGTGGAATAATAATACAAATGTTTTTAGCACAAAAGTATGACATTAATAAAGTAAAAACATATTGCTGTTGTAACTAACATATTCATTTTAAATTGTGTGCTATAATTATTTAATACTTTTGTATGTAAACTTGTGTTGTTATGATATGAGTCGTGTTCTGAGAAAACTGGGCATAATGCATGTGCGTAAAGTGTCGTCCCAGATTAGCCTGTGAAGTCCGCACAGGCTAATCAGGGACAACACTTTCTGCCTAAATTGGATTTTTGCTAAGAAGAGACTTCATTTAAATGAAATATGTCATAAAAGCGAAAAGTGTTGTCCCTGATTAGCCTGTACAGACTGCACAGGCTAATCTGGGTCGACACTTTACGCACATGCATTATGCCCAGTTTTCTCAGAACACGACTCATTTACATTGTAAACTGTACATTGGTTAAAGACTCATTTGATCAGCTATTAAGTTACACAAATCATTATTTTCAGTCTTAGAGAATACAATGAAAAAGAAATATGTTACAAAATGTATACTGGCAATTGGAAATTCTTATTTAACCATACACCCAGGCTCAATGCATGTGCATAAAGTGTCGTCCAAGATTAGCCTGTGCAATCTGTGCAGGCTTATCAGGGCCAACACTTTCAGCTCTTATGGTATTTTGTATTCAAAGAAAGTCTCTTCTCATTCAGGACATCCAGTTTAGGCAGAAAGTGTTGTCCCTGATGAGCCTGTGTGGACTGCACAGGCTATTCTAGAACAACACGTTACACACATGCATTAAACCCTGTTTTTTCTAAGCCAGGCCCAAATATTTTCTTCATGTGCATATGATTGTTTCAGCGAATAATTTGGACATGTTTGATATCATTTCTTTTAAAATAAATTGTAGTTGTGTCTGAAGAAAACAGACTGATGCCTTTACTGGCCATTAAAGTTATGATCAACTGGTTCAAGCAAAACATTGTCATCTTTTTTTGATGTTTATACGATGGTTTCAGGACCAAAAAAGAAGCGAAGGAGGAGGGGGAAAATGTTTTACGACGAAAGCAGCAGACACAGGTCATCAAACACTCAGAAAACACACGTTTACACGACTTCAGGAGAAAACAATACGCAGCCATGAGGATTCAGAAAGCATGGAGAAAGTAAGCGTTTGATGTTATGTGGGAGTCAAAGGATTGTTGTTGTTGTTTTTGTCAAACTTGGTTTCAACATTCAGCACCATTTTCAATGTCAAAAAGTATCAATTTATCCCAAATCACAGCCTTTAATTCCAAATTAAAGGTTTCCAAACAAAAAGTGTGTTTTTTTTAATTCACTCACCTATCATGCTGTTTCAGTTAAACCTTACTACATTCAATATTGAAGAACACTTTCATTCTAAATTTAAATGAAAGCATGGAGAAAGTGAGAGTTTGACCTTTATGTGGAGTGTAACCCTGTTGATGTGGCTAAGAGGATATCCTCGTTGCAACCAGGGGAGCCACGGTCTGGGAAAACTGGGCTTAATGCATATCCTCCCAGATAAGCATGTGCAGGCTTAACTGGATTTTTTCGCTAATAAGAAACTTCTATTAATAAAAAAATACCAGAAAAGCGCAAAGTTTTGTTTCTGATTAGCCTGTGCATTATGCACAGGCTAATCACGGATGACACTTAATGCCCATGCATTTAGGCAAATTTTCCCAGAAAACAGGTGCAAATGTTCTTATATAGAATAATAAATGTATAATGTAAGAGCCATTATAATTTTTCTGACAAAAGAAAGACAGAATGTCAATTAAAATGTACCTTGCACATGATTTTATTTGAAACCTTTTGTGGTCGATTGAAATAGCTTTCAGTGATTGTTGATGTTCTGAATCAATATAACCATTATACTATATGGATGATTTATTGGCTAAACCTGACTATCCTTATTTAAATCTGAAACGCAGTTTATTTTTCTCTCAGAGTGAATGTGAATATTTAATATGGAAGGTGTTTATAGGAGTTTGTGAAATATTTTGAAATAAGTGTTTTACTCGAATGTGTTTTGTTGGTAACATGCCATACTTTGAACATATGAATATATGAACATACAAAAAACTCAAAATATTTAAAATAGTTTAGAGCTTAGTTTGTTTTACTATATTTTTGTTCTATCTAGTCATGAGGTAAAACATGAATTTTCAAAAGGATATTTTTGTTTTCTCCTTGTTAACAGAGTTACAATTCAATGGACGTGATCCAAATGAAACTGTTTTACATATGAGTCGTGTTATGAGAAAACTGGGCATAATGCAAGTGCGTAAAGTGTCGTCCCAGATTAGCCTTTGCAATCCGCACAGGCTAATCAGGGATGACACTTTCTGCTTTAATGACATTGTTTGTTTAAATGAAGTCTCTTCTTAGCAAAAATCCAATTTAGGCGGAAAGTGTTGTCCCTAATCTGGGACGATACTTTACGCACATGCATTAAGCCCAGTTTTCTCAGAATGCGACATACGTATATATATATATATATATAGCCTTGCTCTGGGAAAATGGAGCTTACTGCATGTGCGTAAAGTGTCATACCAGATTCGTCTGTGGAGTGCAGATAGGCTAATCAGGGACATCATTCTCAGACTATGCTGGATTTTTGCTAACAAGAGACTTCTTTAAAGGAAAAACACCATAAGTGCGGAAATTTGTGTCCCTGATTAGCCTGTGCAAAATGCACAGGCTATTCAGGGACAACACTTTTGCACATACATTAAGCCCCATTTTCCCAGAGCGTGGCTTATCTATGTATCAGAATACACAGATATAAAAATGTTTGATTATTATGCCCCCCTTCGAAGAAGAGGGGGTATATTGCTTTGCTCATGTCTGTCGGTCGGTCTGTCGGTCCGTCCACCAGGTGGTTGTCAGACGATAACTCAAGAACGCTTGGGCCTAGGATCATGAAACTTCATAGGTACATTGATCATGACTCGCAGATGACCCCTATTGATTTTGAGGTCACTAGGTCAAAGGTCACAGTGACCCGAAATAGTAAAATGGTTTCCAGATGATAACTCAAGAACGCTTAGGCCTAGGATCATGAAACTTGATAGGTAGATTGATCATGACTCGCAGATGACCCCTATTGATTTTCAGGTCACTAGGTCAAAGGTCAAGGTCACAGTGACCCGAAATAGTTAAATGGTTTCCGGATGATAACTCAAGAACGCTTAGGCCTATAATCATGAAACTTAATAGGTAGATTGATCATGACTCGCAGATGACCCCTATTGATTTTCAGGTCACTAGGTCAAAGGTCAAGGTCACGATGACCCGAAATAGTAAAATGGTTTCCAGATGATAACTGAAGAACGCTTATTCCTAGGATCATGAAACTTGATAGGTAGAATGATCATGACTCGCAGATGACCCCTATTGATTTTCAGGTCACTAGGTCAAAGGTCAAGGTCATGGTGACCAGAAATAGTAAAATGGTGTCCGGATGATAACTCAAGAATGCTTATGGCTAGGATCATGTAACTTCATAGGTACATTGATCATGACTGACAGATGACCCCTATTGATTTTCAGGTCACTAGGTCAAAGGTCAAGGTCACAGTGACAAAAAACATATTCACACAATGGCTCTCACTACAAAGGAGAGCCCGTATGGGGGGCATGCATGTCTTACAAACAGCCCTTGTTGGTATTTAATATTATTGTCTGAGTAAAGTACTTTGAAAAAAATATTTAAAAGAGTTTGAGTACAGCATTTTTTTTACTTGAAACAAAATATTATATGTTCTCTACATATTAAAAATTTGAAAAAAGAAGGAAAATAGTGTGTAAAATAGATAATGACATTTGAATTGTGGAGCTCTTTATTTGAAATAATTGTCATGTCTATTTGTACAGAAAAGTTGCATAGACAGTATCTAGCCTATAAGTCTACTGTAAAGTCATTATTTTTCATGGGACAATAATTTCTGTTGATTTTGTGGAGTGACCGATCCATGAATTTAAAACAAACATCAGAAAATGAACAACAGAAATTCCTCTTTTTCTTCAAATAATAAGAAATCGAAAAATGTACACGTCCATAAAAAGTCATTTTTTTGTAAAACCATGAAATTTCATTCCAACTTATATAAATGAGTGTACAGTATTTGCATTTATTCATGTGGAAAGTATGGCATGTGAGCAACTATATGCTGCAGACTAATCTCTTGATGTAAGTATCTATTTGTTAAATCTCAAATGAGGAATTTATGATTGATAAAAAAAATACTTATGCAGAGGTAAGAAAATGGTGGAAATCCATTTTATTGCATCTGCACAGGGAGGGATTATATTGCAGTCTAAGGATTGCTGGTTTGTTGGTTGAGCAGTTGGTACAAATATCATAATTTTGTTGAAAAAACTTATTAGGGATTACATTGAAACTGTAAATATGTGATCATCACACAATGAACAAAATGCAAGACACTTTTCATTCCCAATGATCATCTAATTCATGTACATCAATTGAAATTCCAAATGTTGATCAATAATTGAAAATGGAAAGTTATTTAAATTGTCCACTTCCCTTCCACTGTCAAACAAAATGAATATATAATGTGTTAAATTATGATTTCTCAAATCAGTTTACCTTGATTTTATTCTTACAGAACAGTTAGATTTAAATGTTTCGATCAAAGTTGATTTCTACAATATTTTATCATATCACATTAGCAGATAATCCAAACAGAATGCAGATTTTGTATTTTCATTTCTATTGTGCCCATTGTGTGTTTATTTCTTAGAGTTATCATTACTGTTTTACAAACACCCCATATTAAGTTAGAATTGTCTCCCTTTATGTCCCTTGATATTTTTCAGTCACAAGATAAGTTCATTTGGGATTTTTTTCTCACACTAAAGAATTTTTCTCCCTTTAAGAGAGTGTACTTTAAGAGTATTCTCCCTTGATAATTTTTAGTCCCAAGATAAGGTCCTTTGCAATTTGTCTTATGCCAAAGCAAATTTTCTCCTTATTAGTTACATGTATGTGCACTTAAAAAGTATTCTCCCGTGATATTTTTCTGTCACAAGATGAGGTCATTTGCCATTCTTCTCAAGCCAAAGCAGGCAGTTCATAGAATTATCTACTTTTCAGTTAAGTGTACTTTAAGAGTAATCTCCCTTGATATATTTTAGGTTCAAATATGAGGTCCTTTACAATTCTTCTCACAGCAAACAGTAAGGTCTACTATAAGAATATAAACCCTTGATATGTTTTCAGTCACAAGATGAGGTCATTTGCAAAAATAGTAAGAATGATCTCCCTTTAAGTAAGGTGTATTTTTACAGTATTCTTCCTTGATATTTTCAGTCCAAATAAAATGTCATTTTCAATTATACCCCCTTAAGTTAGGTATTCTTTAAGAATATTCTCCATTGATATTTGTCAGTTAAGAGTTTTATCCCTTGATATGTTCAATTCCAAGAAGGAGCCATTTTCAATTATCTCCCTTTAAGTAAGATGCTCTTTAAGAGTATTATCCCTTGATATTTGTCAGATAAGAGTATTGTCCCTTGATATTTTTCAGTCACAAGATGAGGTCATTTGCCATTCTTCTCACAGCTAAACAGGCAGTTCATAAGATGAGGATGCGACAGGGAGCAGACGAATTCCACAAACAGATCGCTGCACTAACTATACAGCTGGCTTGGAGGAAATACATCAGGTAACAACTATGGCACTAGGTCAGAAAGAAATTTAGTTGGAGGAACAGAAAGAAACTATGTCAGTGTGCCAGGTATCTGGTGAAAACTGGGCCACTGGGTCGAGTGGCAACTTCCAGATATGCTTAATCATTTTGTGGAAACTAGGTCACTGAGGCAAGTATATTGTGGAATTAGGTCCCTTTGTCTGGTTGGAACAAAGTTGCTGTAAAAGAAAGACACTATGTCACAAAGTATGGTATCTGGTAAAAATTGACTCACTGAATCAGGAATAGGTCACTAGATCAGATATCTTCGGAAACTGGGTCATTGGGTCTATTGGATCACCGAGTTATTTGGTTGAAACAATGTATCTGGATCAGGCATCAAGTGGAAACTTTGTCAGTAGGTCAGATATCTGGTAGATTCTAGGTCACTAGATCAGATATTTTGTGGCAACTAGGTCAATGGGTCAGGTGGAAACTTAGTCACTGGGTTATTTGGTGTAAATGATGCCTCTTGATCATATATCAGGTGAAAACTAGTTCAATATATCAGATATTTGGAAGAAACTAGGTCACTGGGTTTGTTGGAAACTAGGTCCTTTGGTCAAGTATCTTGTTCAAAGTAGATGAATGGGTCATAATGAAACTTGGTGAATGGGTCCGGTATCAGGTATTAGGTCGCTATGTCAGATGGAAACTAGGATATTTGAGGTGTCTGGGGGAAACTTGGCCTTTGGGTTGAATATCAAGTGAAAACCAGGCCGTTAAGTTAAACAGAAATTAAGTCACTGGTTAAGGAACAAACTTGGTTACTTGGTCAGGTAGAGAAAAAATTGCAAGGTCAAGTATTTTCAGGAAATTTAGTCAATGGGAAAGGTGGAAACTAAGTCACTTGGTCAGGTAAATCATGGAAACTAGGTCAACTGGTCAAGTTTCTGGTGGAAACTAGGTCACTGGGTCAGGTATCTTTGGGAGAATAGGTCACTGTCAGATGGAAACTAGGTCAAATGGCTAATTTTCGAATGGACACTAGTTCACTTGGTCAGATGGAATCTAGGTGTATTGGTCCAGTATCTGGAAGACATTGTATCACTAGGTCTGGTAGAAACTAGGTCAATTGGTTAGGGTAAGGGTTAGGTAAGTATCTTTGGGAAACTGAGGCTTGCAATTGGAAATTAGGCCTTTGGGTAAGGTAGAAATAAGGTCACTAGTTAAGGTACAAACTGAGTTACTGGATTAGGTAAAAGGTAGATCACATGGCCAGGTATCTGGGGGAAACATGGTAGCTCAGTATAGAAACACTAGTTACTGGGGGAGGTAGAAACTAGGTAACTGGGTCAAGTA